>NC_048299.1:263802909-264022725 GCF_013100865.1 Trachemys scripta elegans | reverse complement strand
AAAAAGAACAGGAGTACTTGTGGCACCTTAGAGACTAACAAATTTATTAGAGCATAAGCTTTCGTGGACTACAGCCCACTTCTTCAGAAGCATCCGAAGAAGTGGGCTGTAGTCCACGAAAGCTTATGCTCTAATAAATTGGTTAGTCTCTAAGGTGCCACAAGTACTCCTGTTCTTTTTGCGGATACAGACTAACACGGCTGCTACTCTGAAACTTATCTATGAGTGCCTTTGTGTGCTTTAGTTCAATACACTTCTCAAAAGAATTAGACCTGAAGAAGAGAGCTCTGTGTAAGCTCGAAAGCTTGTCTCTCTCACCAACAGAAGTTGGTCCACTTTGTCTCAGCAATTACTATGTGAGGCCAAATTCTCTGCTGGTGTAACTACAATGGTTTCAGCAGCCACACCAACAGACAGTTTGGTCCATGGTTTCTCAGGCCATGTCTACAGTGGGGATTTGAGTCGTTGGTGGCTACATACCAGTGTGAAAGCCCTTAGGGTAGACAGCCAAAGCTGCCATTTGTATCAGTGCATCTCAGCCCTGCCTGAAATCAAAGTAAACTGCACCAGTGCAGACTGCAGATGAAAGTAGCTTTGCAAACACTAAGGTTTACCACTGACTGGGTGGGTGGCTAGAACAGGACAAACTAGGGTGACCAGACAGAAAGTGTGAAAAATCAGGACAGGGGATGGGGGGGGGGGGGTTAAACAGGTGCCTATATAAGAAAAATTCCCAAATATTGGGACTGTCCCTATAAAATCGGGACATCTGATCACCCTATGACAAACCCACAGTGTAGTATTCTGCACAGTTATGCTCAGCTGCTGTTCTCTGAATTGAGGCCAGGAAAGGGCAGAGATCAGCAAGTCTGAAAGGGTCAACCACATAGATTTTATAAAAACCGAAGCAGTTTGACAGAACATGAGCGCAACAGAAAAACATTTGATTTTTTTTACTCCAGTAAGAGCCCTTCCCCCGTTCCCCACCTCACACACCACGCAGAGAATATGCATCTATTTATTGGGCCAACATTGTGTTAGTACAGGAGAACCAAAGAGCAAAACTGACTAGTCTATTTTTATTGCCCAAGCTGCAACGTAAGAGATGACAATCCGCATTAGCAGAGCAAGTTAGACTTCTAAAATTATTTTTGTTTTAATCTGGAAAGGTGAAATTAGTAACCCAAGTAAGGGAAATTTGTTATTTAAAAATATGATTTACAACTAGTACTCAACCTTGAAGAGATTCAAATAAAAAACCAAAAAGCAGTGCTATGTAAGTGCTAAACAGCATAAAACTCTAAGCATTAACCTAGTCTTGGACAGTTTTTAAAGTAAATTTTAACAAGGCTATGCCCCATCGGCACCAGCTGGCATAACTGTGTTAGCAGAAACAATTTCCTAATAGGGGATAAAACTGTAGCATTGATGGAGCTAAAGGAAAGTATTCTATAGTAAACATTATCTGTCTTTGGATGCTATCCAAGACAGGAGTGCTGCTATGCCTTGGAAGTGTGTGTGCAACGGAGGGAGGGGGGGAAATGATTTATTTTATGTGATCAAAATGTTGTATGACTCACAAAAGATAATTTTTGCTCCCATACACACACACACAAATATCAGGCTAGGTAATTAATTAGAGAGCACCATTCTGAAGAGATACTGAGCAGGCTTCCTGATTGGGCAAGACCAAAGGCACTAATACAAACCTTTCAAAAGAGTCCACTGCTAGTTTCTTGCGCCACTTCCAATTCCAACAGACCTACTAGGCACTGTGTGTGTCTGAACTAGCCTGGACACTCTTTGGGGCAGGGAACCGTAGAATCACAGAAATGTAGGACTGGATCCTACCTCAAGAAGTCATCTAGTCCAGCCCCTGTGCTGAGGCAAGACCCAGTATGCCTACACAGGTCTGGGTTAGCAAAACATCTGACTGGTTAGCAAAATGCCAAGAGCAATGATGGGCGCTTGATAAATAATTGGTATATGCAGGCAAAGGTTAAGCTTAAAAACCATCAAGTATCCCAGATCACCCATGCAAAGCTCCTTGCGAGACCGAACACCACTGCCCCCTGCAGCTTGAACTTGTGCTGGGGATGGGTGGCTGATAAGAAGGGAGTTGCAACCTGACAGTCTCCCCTCTTCACTGCCTGCACCTAATCAGGGCCTATTTCACAGGCATGCTAGAGAACGCAATGCAATCCCAAAATACTCTAGTGCAAATAGGGCTGCCAAGCCCAGACACTGGGACAGGATCAAGGACTTGCATTCCTGATGCACGGAGATGTAACTTGTGGAGCCTACATAAAGCAGTGGATAGCAATTCATGCCTTCCACTCTGCTTCTGAAAAGCTGATTCAGGGAAACAGACCAGGATCAAGCCTGAAAGGGTAAGCAGTGTCCCTTTAAGTGTAGGGCTACCATATGTCCGGATTTTCCCAGACACGTCCGACTTTTCGATCTATAAATAGCCGTCCGGGGGGCAGTTTCTAAAAATCTAAAAATGTCCGGGATTTCCCCCAGTTGGCTATTTATAGATCGAAAAGCAGTGGCCAAGTGCCGCTCGGCAGCCAAAGCCCCTTCCCGGATCCCCCCATCCCCTGCAGCCTTAGCACGCCGTCCGGCCTGGCAGCTGTCTTCCCCCTCCTCCCTCCCCTGAACGCTCCGCCCCCCTGCTCCTCCCCCTCCCCTGCTTCCCACGAATCAGATGTTCGCGGGAAGCCTGAAAAGAAGCAGGGCAGGCGGGCAGCAGCAGGTAAGCTGGGGCAAGGGCAAGGAGGAGGGCTCCAGGGAGGCACGGAGCGGCTCCCTCCGGTCCCGGCCGGCCCTAGCGGCTCCGGCCCAGCTCGGCTCGGGCCCCAGGGCACCGGCCGAGCACGCCGGCCTGGCCCCGGGCGAGTGGCACCAGCCGAGCACCCCCGGCCCCAGCGGCTCCGGCCCCGGGGGCTTCGGCCCAGCCCCAAGCCCCATGACCCCGGCCGGAGCTCTGGCCAGAGCGCAGCCCTATTCCTGGGCATTTGTTAAAGCCGGCCCTAGTCGGGGGGCGGGGGGAGGAGGGTTGGATGGGTCGGGAGTTCTGGGGGTCCTGTCAGGGGGCGGGGAGCAATTGGATAGGGCATGGGAGTCCCGGGGGTCTGTCTGGGGGCGGGGATGTGAATATGGGGTGGAGATGTGGATAAGGGTCAGGGCAATCAGGGGACAGGTAGGGTCCTAGGGGGGCAGTTAGGGTGGGGGGTTCTCAGGAGGGGGCCATCAGGGAACAAGAAGCAGGGAGGCTTAGATAGGGGGTGCGGTCCTAGAGGGCAGTTAGTGGCAGTGGTCCCAGGAGGGGGATGTCAGGGGACAAGGAGCAGGGGGAGGGCAGTCAGGGGGTGGGAAGTGGGAGGGAGTGGATGAGGGTGGGGTGGGGCTACAGCGAGGCTCCTCCCCCCGTCCTCTTTTCTTGATTGTGGAAATATGGTAACCCTATTTAAGTGGAGGAAAACAAATGTTTTAAAGCATCTCCCACTTAATCATAATGCACTCAGAAAAAGTAACTTCTGCCCATGCACTAAAAGCATTTTCAGATCTATACATCAGAACAACAGGCTCACCCAGTCTCTATGGTGGGGCTGTTCCTGGACACATTCTTTATGCAGAAAGCACCAGAATATGGTGATTGCCTTATGGCAGGGGAGCCAAAACCAGATGCTTTTGAACAGACCCCAAAATCTTTTTATTTATTTATCATTACTTTTCAATTATTTCCTCCGGAATCTGGACCTTGACTATACCTTGACCAAGAAATCTGGACCTTGACAAAAAAGTAATTGACTACCCCTGCCTTATGGACACCTCCTCACCCACTCACAGTGGCACAGCATCCTGGGGAAAACTGCAGCCTTAGCCAGCACAGGAAAGTAACTTTAGGTTTGTAGCTCTCTTTAGCTTGAGACATGTTTTACACTTTTGCTAGTCACCTCTTTGCCCCCTTCCCTTCTGTTTCTCTTCACTGGAAACAAAAGATGCAATCCTGACCCTGCAGAGAGTTTTGCCACTGACTTCACTGGGCCCAGGACTTCATCCGAAGAGCCAGTGCCAGCCAGCCATTTGGAAACCTCTGTGAATGATCCAGGAGGAACGGGTTCTAACAGACATTCTCAAGAGGCGCTTGCACCTCCTGGCAATATCTTTGAGCACTAAATTAGCTGCCGGGCATGAAATCCTTCCCTACAGATCAAAGCAGCACTGGATTCACTCCATGACCACTGCACCCCAAACAGGGAACACTGGATGGGAGTATCACAGCAACTCCCCCAAATTACCCTTCATGCCAAGACACAGTGGGCCCCCAGGGGGTTGTGCTCTGCAGCATATGGAGGAGGTTATGGATGCCTGGAGCAAGGTTGGCTGACGTGGTTTCCTGCAACTGCAGGGCCTATTTCCAATCCTCCGTCCGTTCACGCATCCGGGCAGAGTTCCTCTGGGCGGTGTCTGCTGGCTCCCTTGACACCTTCGAGGAGCAGTGGGTGCTGTCCGGGGTTCTCTGCTCAGTGTCCCCGTCAGGTTCCCTTCGTTTAGCCCTGTGACCTCTCTCCTGTCCCTGTTATATCTTTAGTTGTCCCCCGTAACTAACTGAGATCCCGGACTTTGTGGATCCTCCCCTTAGGCTTCCACCCGCCCACTTCCAGGATCCCAACAGGACAAACCATTCTGCCCATTCACGCTCCCCCACACAAAAAGCAAAACCACACAGGTCCCAGCTGCTTCTGGTGCCTTCTATGCCTCTTGCAAGGGCAGCAGCATTTGGCCCCGAGACACGAGCAATGAATGGGCCAAGAGTCTGCACCAGTTTCTACAGTGCAATAGGGTGGTGTAAATGAAAAGCCTTAATGCAAGTCTGACTGGTGTCTGTGTCTCACAGAAGCAAATCAATCATGTTGTTTATTTTTAGAGTCAGCAAAAGCTTACTGTGACACCGCTGAAAGCAAGCCAGCAAGTGCAGTGCTGGCTGCAGGATACGTGGAGACAAGGAGGGCAGCAGTTAACCTGTCCATTTTTATCCTCCATTCTAGCTTATGAGAGACCTAGCCAGCCTGCATTTCTTTCAGCTTTTCAGATTTATTTTACACACTGATTTTTATTACTTTAGCACCTCAGAGCCCTAATCACGGACCAGGACCCCAGTGTGCCAGGTGCTGCAGACCTTGAAGGCCCTGTCTACACTACAACTTTCCACCCAGTTTGTAACCTTGTGGCATGGATGGCTCTCAACAGGTTGGGGTTTTTTTGCCTGCACATATGATGGTTAAAACTCACCAGCCCTGGTCCACTAACAATGTTTAGCCTCTGCCAGACGTTGAAGTCAGCTCCTGGTTGTCTCCCTGAAACCAGTTCGGCACACTGCGTTTGCTCTTGGCCGTGTGGACAGGGCCCCCTCCCCAGGTTTGTGTAATCCATTTGGTCAGCTCAACTCCCTCCCACTCACCTCTCAGTCCAGCAGTTCGCACTGCCCCACAAACACATCCCTAGCTGAGGCAGGACACGGTAGCTGCTCACATTTCCTAGGATGCACCAATAAAAGGGTTAAGCATGAATGCAGAGACCGCCTCCGTGGACACTAAAGGTATGTCTACACTACCCGCCAGATTGGCAGGCAGCGATCGATCCAGCGGGGATCGATTTATCATGTCTAGTCTAGATGCGATAAATCGACCCCTGAGCGCTCTCCCGTCAACTCCTGTACTCCAGCGCCACGCGAGGCGCAGGCAGAGTCGACAGGGGAGCGGCAGCAGTCGACTCACCGCGGTGGAGACAACCCCCACCCTCCCCGTGTAGACCAGGGCTAACTGTACCTTGTGCTGCTTGTGGCCATTTAAGGGGGCAGTGCTTCTGACCCGTTACAACCACCACGGCTGAAACAGGAAGCACAGCTCAGTTTCACTTTCTTGTTACTTAACAACTTACCCGTGTTACTGTCACTTAGCCCCAGTCTACACTTCAAAGTTTTATTGGGGACAACCCGGCGATAAAGCGTGTCTACACTATCCACGTCTGCGGCAGTGCTGCCATGGCCACGCTGTAACGTGGGCAGTGCAGACATACCCTTAGAAAGGGGTATAAGCTAAAGTGGGGAGAAAAAAAAAGCCATTCTTATAGCGGGGGGGAAAAAGGGAGTATTCACATGAGGGGTTTTACCAGTACAACTGGTAAAACTTTCAAATGTAGACGAGTTTGGGTTAATCCAGGGCAACTTAATCCAGTTTAAACTAGGCCAAAAATTTCAGTTACAAAATCTTTCCTAATATTCATCATTTATTCCCTCTGAAAAGTTCTGATCCAATATTGATTGACTTCAGCAGGTAATGGAGAGCGAAAGCAAGCTTCAGGCCAGTATGTAGCGGCGGGTTAGCATCCATTTGGATTTGCCAGAATTTGCACTTAATAAAGTTATGAAATATATGGAAGCAAGCTTTATCTCCGTATATATACACACGCACGTATCTTTAGCACATGGCACTGCATACAGCCCTGACAAAGCACATCCCGCCATATGTTAAACCAACCCCCACACCCAAAATAATTTTATTGGAAAGAGATCCTATTAATAATAATTATTATTATTAAGCGCTGATAACGTGCTCTTAATACATAGGAATAAACAAAGAACAATGATAGCACAAACTGCCAAAACACTGCAATTCCAATAGGCATTCTGAAATCTTCATCTCAGCTGGCTTTGACGAGTCATGTGCCAATCAGAACCATGTGGGACTTCTCTTGTATTCCATTGAGGGGAGGGGAAGGGGGGTGAAGTGCGTAGAAAGGTTACTTACTACTTGCACTTCAAGCCAAGTGTGACAGTACACAGAGCAAGTAATTATCACTGAATTTAAATCCAGGTCTCGAGTGAGCCAACCACCAAGAATTAAGCTTCAAAGCCGCCAACTATTAAAGCATGAACTCTATCATCCATGCAAGTGGAAGTCTGAACTGATTAAAAAATTACTAAAATCCTCCCTACCGTGTCAGGGGACGGCGGTTATGTGGGTTTTGAGGGGGTTTTGCTTGGAGTTGTTTTAGGGTTTTGATTTCTGGCCACTTAAGCACAGACTCTGCACCTTATTCAGGCATCCACAAAAAATATTTCTTGTCTCTCATCCAACCCACCCTGTATCCCCAACTCAGCAAGGAGCACATGCCACAATTAAGCACATGCCTAACTTTTGAGCGTGTGGTCTCACTGATATCAATCGCGTTAGTCAAACACATTTACAGTGAAGCATGCGTGGAAGTGCACTGCTGGACCAGAGACCACGTACCTAGAAAGCGCTTCTCATCCCAGCACGTCAGTTACGAACACCAGAGTTACGAACTGACCAGTCAGCCACACACCTCATTTGGGACCGGAAGTATGCAATCAGGCAGCAGCAGTGACCAAAAAAAAAAGGGGGCAAATACACTACAGTACTATGTTAAATGCAAACTACTAAAAAAATAAAATAAAGGGAAAGCAGAATTTTTCTTCCTCATTGTAAAGTTTCAAAGCTGTATTAAGTTAATGTTCAGTTGTAAACTTTTGAAAGAACAACCATAAATTTTGTTCAGAGTTGCGAACATTTCAGAGGTGTTTGTAACTCTGAGGTTATACTGTATAACCTAATTTTCAGAGATGCTGGACTCAGAAACTCTGAAAATCACAACCCCATCCTCCCTTCATTCAAATCCTCCTGAAAAAACACTTGTTGAGGGCCCACCAACACTAACCCAATCACCATCTCAATTCTTATTCACTTATTAAGTCTCAAGTTATCACCATCCCCTGTGGTCTCCCACTGAATTTTTGTTTAATGTCAGCTAGACAACTTTCTACAGTTTTTACTGGACTTTCTCTGCCCTATGCTGATTGGCCATTTGCATCAACTCTCTCTCATGGTATCTTCACATCAGCTTCACTACACATCTGACTCTCTTACTCTCTTCTCCCCAGCTCCATCCCACTCACCCCACTTCCAATCTCTTTTCATCCCATTTAGCTGATCCCCTCCTAAATAGACCCACCTAGCTCAAGGGGCATCGGCAGTCAAAAAAGCTAAAACAATGTTAAGAACTGTTATAAAAGGGATAGAAAATGAGCCAGAAAAAGATCATAATGGCACTGTATTAACCAATGGTGTGCCCAAACCTAAAACATTGCTTGTACATCTGGTTGCTCTATCTCAAAAAGGATATAGTGGAACTGGAAAAGGTGCAGAGAAGGGCAACAAAGATGATCAAGGATATGGAACGGCTTCCATAAGAAGAGACTCTAAAAAGGTTTGGGCTATTCAGCTTAGAAAAGAGACGATTAAAGGGCAGATATGACAGACATCTGGAAAATCACTAATGTTGTGGAAAAAGTCAATAAAGAAGTGCTATTTACCTGTCCACACAATACAAAAACCAGGGGTCACTCAATGAAATTAACAGGCAGCAGATAAAATAGAAACAAGAGGAAGTACTTTTGCGCACAACACACAATCATCCTCTGGAACTCCTGGCCGTGGGATGCTGTAATGGCAAAAGGTATAACTCGGTTTTCAGAAAAAGAACTAGATAAGTTCATGGAGGATAGGTCCATCAATGACTATTAGCCAAGATAGTCAGGGATGGAACCCCATGTTTGGGCAACCCTAAACCTCTGACAGCCAGAAGTCAGGAGGAGAATACAGGGGTGGAGCTCTTCAAAGTTGTCCCGTTCTGTATACCGCTCCTGAAGCTCTGGTACTGGCCACTGTTGGAGGCAGGATACTGAGCTAGATGGACCATTGGCCAGACGCAGTATGACGGTTCTTATGTTCTTAATAGAAAGAATTGCAAACAATGCAATAGGGTAGGGGAAGCAAATGAAAATAATAATTAAAAAAAAACAAAACAAAACTCTGAAAGCAAATGCCTAGGATTGCACCTTAAAGACCAACAGATTTATTTGGGCATAAGTTTTCAGGGGGTAATAAACCCCAGGGTTTTTGCTTATGCCCAAATAAATCTGTTAGTCTTTAAGGTACCACCGGGCTTCTCGTTGTTTTTGTGGATTCAGACTAACACAGCTACCCCTCTGATACTTTCTAATTAATAGGAGCTAATTGATCCCACTGTTGCCAACTCTCGGGATTTTATCTTGAGTCTCACAATATTTCTTTTTCTGAAATCCCCAGCCTCTCGAGTCATGTGATGAACATCCATGAGAGAATCTCCACTTTCATTTAAAAAATAAAGTTTGTTTCTAGCCCTTATAGTTGCAGAGTAAAGTTTGAAAAAGTGTAAACCCTAAAGAGTGACATTGTGGCCAAAAGAGCTAATGCAATCCAAGGATACATAAATAGGGGGATCCTGAGTAGGAGCACAGAGGTTATTTTACCCCCATTTGGCACTGGTGCTAGAATACTGTCCAGTTCTGGGGCCCACAATTCAAGAAGGATGTTAATAAATTGGAGAGGGTTCAGAGAAGAGCCACGAGAATGACTAAAGGATTAGAAAACAGTGACTGAGCTCTTAAAGTCTGTCTACTTAGCTTGACAAAAAGAAGGTTATGGGGTGACATGATTACAGTCTGTGGCCTGGTCTACACTGGGGGGAGGGGGAGCGATGTCCCGTAGCTGAAATCGACATATCTTATTCAGACTTTCCTCCTGTCCTCACGGCGTAGGATCAATGGCCGCGGCTCCCCCGTCAACTCTGCTACCGCCGCTCGCTCCAGTGGAGTTCCGGAGTCGATGGGGAGCGCGTTCGGGGATCGATATATCGCGTCTTAACGAGACGCGATATATCGATCCCCGATAAATCAACCGCTACCCGCCGATACGGCGGGTAGTCTGGACGTACCCTGTAAGTACCAACATGGGGAACAAATATTTAATAATGGGCTCTTTAATCTAGCAGAGAAAGGTGCAACATGATCCAATGGCTGGAAGTTGAAGCCAAATAAATTCAGACTGAAAATAAGGTATAAATTTTTGACAGTGTAGCAGGGCGGTCACCCACTCCTGCCTCAAAAGGCTTAAAACAGCCCGGGGAGAAGGCTGTGGCAGGGAAGAAAAAGCTACTAGGCTGATTGGGGAAGCAGCCGCAGCTGGGCCACGCCCTAATCAGGCTTCAACTGGCCCTATATAAAGATGCTGGGAGTCAGGAGCTCAGCAGTCTCTCTCTAGCTGTAGAGGGAGACGGGCCTGGCTGCAGGGAGCTAGAGACACGGTACCTGAGTGGAGCAGGGCTGGGGAAAGGCAGAGGAGCCGGGGAGCTCCAGCCTGGAAAGCCCCAGGTTGTGGCCTAGCATAAGGCAAATAGGTACTGGGGGTTGCAGAGGGCAGCCCAGAGGTAGGCAAAGGCAGCAGGTCCAAACCCAACCTTGCCAGTGATGAGTAGGCTGATACTGTAGTCGCCCCAGGGCGCGGGGGCTAGACGATGACTGGCAGTAGCCTTATACTGAGGCGAGGTGGGGATAGCGGTGGGGTTCCCGGGGAGGGGAGACCCCAAGACTGAGGTGTGTACGGCCAGGGGGCAGCACCCCAGAGAACAGGGCACCGGGTCCGGGAGGGACACGGGGGTCAAGACGCAGCAGGACACCAGCCTGCAGCGGGTGCTCCGGAGACTGGAGGAGCTAAATTCCCAGAGACAACCAGCAGGAGGCACCATAGGAGTGAGTCCCACCACGTTACAGACATTGAGAGTAATTATCCACTGGAACAATTTACCCAGGGGTGTGGTGGATTCTCCATCACTCACAATTTTGAAATCAAGATTGCATTTTTTTTTTTTTTTTTTTTTAAGAAGATCTGCTCTAGGAATTATTTTGGGGAAGTTCTAGCGTCTGTGTTATTCAAGAGATCAAACTAGACAATCACAATGGTCTCTTCTAGCCCTCGATTCTACGAAAACCCAGAAGGCAAACAAAGAACCCAAAATGTAGAATATTAAAGACTAATGATTTTTTGGGCCCGAATTGGGATTTTTGAATGCTTATGGTTGGCAGTAATACCACAAACCAGAGCGTCGTAAGTATGTGGCAGCAAGAGTCACCTCTGGCTGGGAGCTCGTTCACCAGGAGGATTTAAATGTCTCAATCTAATCCAGCAGAAGGCAATGGAGGTGCAGTTCTGATGCAACCGAGTTATACAGCAGTTACGGAAGTGTGCTCAGAATGCAATTCATTTAAGTGCAAGAGCATGCACAAGACATTTTAAGCTCCCTGATAGGGCTGTGATGGGGTGGAAGGCTTTACGAGTTGGGGTGGCCACCCAGGAGGCAGGACTGGATTTACACTGTACGTGCCCCTAGGCACAGCATCTTCAGAACACCCGCACACACAGAGCTGACCTTTGTGTTTTCCATAAAAACGAAACTTTTAACTCACTTTTAACTTTTAGGCACCCCTAGAATGCCAGCACCCACAGGTACATGCCTACTGTGCTTAACTGGAAATCCAGCCCTGCCAGGAGGTCTCTGCTTTCCCTGCCTGGGACAGAGGGCAGCTCTATGGCTGCTCTAAAGGTTTGCCATAATATTGGGGGTCAGGAATGGGCTCGGCAAGGATTAAGGGGTCTGTGATCACACTGTTCCAGCAGCTGCGAATGCACGTAAGCAGGGAAAGGATGAGGCTGTTTTTCCAGCCCACAGGCACACTAGTGCAGAGAGGTCTTACTGCAGCCCCACAGCCTGCTCTTCTGCTGTGGGGGATTGTTTCTCCCTCACGAGAGGTTAAATTAAGAGCACAGCTCCCACCTCTCTGGTAAGACCAGAGGGAGAGCTCCCGCTGCTCTCCTTAGCATGGGGAAGCCGAGATCCCCATGAACCTTCCTCCCACCTGGCTGACACGGTGGAACATCACCCCACTCCTGTTACCACATCCCCACCCTCCCCATTCAATGCATCTTTGCATGGGGATTTTGCCCACTTTGCCGTTGCGAAGCTGCTGTTCCCTTTGGCTCACAACCCAGCAAAATCGCTCCCTTTCTGACAGCCACAGGTACCAAGCAGATTGCTCTCTCCCAGCCAGCGTTCCACACAAATCAGTCCAAGCAAGTCCCTTCTCCACCCAGCTCCATCCTCTCCCACCTCATATCTGTCCTTTGTCAAGATTAGTAGAGTCACGTCTGAAGGCGGGGCTGGGAGGAGAGAATAAACCCTGCAGCCATCTCCTCTCTCAGCCTCCTCAACACCCCTCACCACGCATGCTGGATAAACATACATTCTAATATTAGCAGGGCAGACCACAGGAATCCACCGCTTGATTTTCATCCTTAGAACCAGTTCCCATCAATTTTACACTACCTGTAAACGGAGCGAGCTCCACTCCGCTGCTTGCTCCGAGTGATTTCTCAACAGCAGGGCTCCCCTTTAACCGTCCTGTTCCTGACAGGCCTAGAGATGAAGATTTCCATCGGTTCCCCGCACAGTCCACTCATTCAAATAAGCTCAAATGGGCTGCTGCCTGATGTGGGGACTTGTTTAAAAAAACGTTAGAGTCCTAGAGAGTATTCATTCTTATTTCTGTCGCCCTGTACGCAGAACTTCAGAGTCCTTGCTGGGAAATCCGTTAAGTGTCTGCAGTCTGTTCCTTACACCGTTTCCAAGTCTGGGTGTTCCCAAAGACGGAATAAATAAAAACTGGTAAGATCATATTGTTACATTAGCAGTAACAGGCCGCAGCTGAGCTTAGCGCCCACTGGGCCCGGTATTGCACATATGTATAGTAAGAGAGTCCCTGCCCCAAAGAGCTTACAACCCAGACATCGTGAGTAATGCTGTCCCCATTTCTACCAGCATGGAACTGAAGCACGGAGAGATAAAGGGCTTGTCTACACTACGGGGACTAGTGTCATAACCGTGGTGCCGTAGCTTTGCCGCACTAATCCTGCGGTATAGACACAGCCTAGAGTGACAGAAGGGGTCCTCCCATCAATATCGGAAATCCACCCGGGGCGCCGGAAAAGAGGGGCCATGGCCCCCCCCGACGCTTTTTATCAGCTGTAAGGACAAGCAGGGGAAGGGCCTCAGAGGGAAGGGGCGGGGCCATGGTTCAGGCACCCCCACTGTTCAGAAGCTTCCACAGCCCTTGAATCCACCACTTCACGTAGCTATAGCTAGGTTGATGGAAGCATTCCTCATAGCGGTGTCGAAGTACATTTTAAGTGCAGACCAGAGCTACCTGCCTTGTCCATGCTCACACAGGGAGTCAGTAACAGAGACAGGACTGAAAACCAGATCTCCCAGCCCAGTGCCTTAACCTCATCTGCCACGGTCTAGTTTGGGGCGACTGGGTGGATATTTCACAGTTTGAGTCCATTTGCTTGACCCTGGGCACCTCTTCTCTGAGCAGAGATATGCGTGTGGCTTAGCCCTTCGTTTGGGGCAGGGCACAGTGGTTGTTTGGGATTTATTAACTTCATGCCAGAGATACCAAAACCTGGTCACCCTATTTTGAGTTAGGTTTGGTTTGGTTCTGGTACATTTTATAAAAAACACATGTTAACAACCCAAGGAGACTGTAATCTTGGGTTCACCTTGAGCCGTGAATAATTACAACTTGCCCCATGTACACGAGGGTTTTAAAACATGTTAGGTAACATATTGGGGAGGGTACAGAAATTCTCCCTTTCCCCCCCCTAGTCCAGCCATGCCCCAAGCGTGAGCCCTTTGATATAAATCTTAAAATGCTAAATTCCATCCAGACACTTCATTCTTCACCTTTCTGTTTTCGATTCAGTTGACCAGAATACAGCATGGCTTTAAATTGGAGAACTAGATGCAAATGAGCACAAACAATAGCTTTCAGTGAATGCCTGAGACCCAGCAGGAGAAGTTCTACAGCCCTTCGGCTGCACTTTACAGGGTGCATAGAGAACATCGCCATCAGAAATTCCCATACTCCTATCTCAGGTAAGTAAAGGTTAGACAAGGACAGGGGGAGAGTGGGAGCAACAGGTTGTGTCAACCAAACATATCCCGTAAGTCACAGGTGTTTCTTACCTGCTAAGCAAATACATTAACATCAAAAGGGGATGCCACTTATCGCTACCCTGCAGAGATACTTAAATAATTAGCGCGCTGGCAATCGCTCTTAAGCACAGGAGTTACCTTCAGACACTATCTAACAGCTCATGGAGCACTGTGAAAAGCAGAAACAATTCTGCTCCATGCCCTGTAGGTTCTGTATTTCTCTCCCCTTCTTTTCCAGATCTGCATGAGAAGGGGAGTCTCCTTTCTTAACTATTCCTTAAGATCCAAAAAAAACAGGAGTACTTGTGGCACCTTAGAGACTAACAAATTTATTAGCGCATAAGCTTTCATTGACTACAGCCCACTTCTTCGGATGCATACCATTTGTTAGTCTCTAAGGTGCCACAAGTACTCCTGTTCTTTTTACGGATACAGACTAACACGGCTGCTACTCTGAAACCTGTCATTAAGATCCAAAGTGACAGTGAGAGTGAGGGTGAGGAGTCCGACGATGCTATCGAGCCGCGTAACGCGTACGACACAAAATTTCTTGTGGCATTCACGGACATGCTCAGCACAATGCCGCTTTTGGGCTCGGGAAACAAGCACCGAGTGGTGGGATCACATCGTCATGGAAGTCTGGGATGATGAGCAGTGGCTGCAGAACTTTCGGATGAGAAAAGCCACTTTCATGGGACTGTGTGAGGAGCTCGCCCCCACCCTGCAGTGCAAGGACACGAGATTGAGAGCTCCCCTGCCAGTGGAGAAGCGGGTGGCTATTGTAATCTGGAAGCTGGCAACTCCAGACAGCTACCAGTCGGTCGCAAACCAGTTTGGAATGGGAAAATTGACTGTTGGAATCGTGTTGATGCAAGTTTGTAAGGTCATTAATCGCATCCCACTCAGAAGAACCGTGACTCTGGGTAACGTGCAGGAAATAGTGGATGGCTTTGCACAAATGGGGTTCCCTAACTGTGGAGAGGCGATAGATGGGACGCACATTCCTATTCTGGCACCACGCCACCTAGGATCCGAGTACGTTAATCGGAAGGGGTATTTCTCTATGGTTCTCCAGGCGCTTGTGGCTCACCGTGGGCGTTTCATTGACATTAACACAGGCTGGCTCGGAAAGGTGCATGATGCACCCATCTTTTGGAACACTTGGCTGTTCAGGAAGATGCAGGCCGGGACTTTTTTCCCAGAGCAGAAGATCACGGTAGGGGAAATTGAAATGCCCATTGTGATCCTGGGGGATCCCGCTTACCCGTTAATGCCGTGGCTCAAGGAATGGTTCAACTACAGGCTGAGCTGGTGTCGAATGACTGTGGAGTGTGCCTCTGGCCATTTAAAGGGCCGCTGGCGATCTCTGTATGGGAAGCTGGACTTGGCCGAAAACAGCATCCCCACAGTTATATCCGCGTGCTGTGCCCTCCATAATATTTGTGAAGGGAAGGGTGAAAGCTTCACTCAGGCATGGACCTCCGAGGTTCAACACCTGGAGGCTGAATTTGCACAGCCAGAGAGCAGGGCTATTACAGGGGCCCAGCATGGGGCTGCAAGGATTAGGGATGCCTTGAGGGAGCAATTTGAGGCTGAAGACCAGCAGTGATATCTGGTGCCCTGCACAGGAGTGAAGTGCAGTAGTTCCAATCTTTAGGAATCAGTGTCTGCTAAGCAGACAAGCAGACTTGCAGTGCCTGTTTATTTCCTCGGCTAAGGAGTCTTTTATTTTATGCAATAATAAAGAATGTTTTCAAAGCCAAAGAATCCATTTATTGAAAAGAAACAAGGGGCTGGAGTGGGGAACAGTACAATCACAGATTCGCATATGTCCTGTCTGGTATGCTGTGCAGTGAGTGCTGCACTTCAGGACAGCTATACTGCATGGTGATGGGGGTTGAGTGCAGAGGGTAAGGGGCATGGTTTTCAGGGCTGGGTGGTGAAGATACTGGTGTTGGAGGCAGCGGGTGGCGTGAAGAACACAGAAGTTGGGGAAAGTGGGTTGGAGGTGACAGTGGGGCACAACGGAAAGAGTTTTGGGACAAGGGCTGTGGGGGGGTGGCAGCGTTTGCGCTACTGCTCCTTTTGCATGGCTACGAGCTCCTGGATAGCGTCTGCTTGGCGCTCCAGGATGCTTACGAGCTGATCCGTTCTTTGCTGCCGGTGCTCCGTGCTTTGCCGCCGGTGCGCTGCGTTTTCCTGGCGGATCCTGCTTTCTCTCTCCCTCCAGTTCTGTGCTTTCTCATTCTCTTTAATAGATTGCCACATCACTTCTTGCAGCATGTCTTCTTTGCTTTTTCGCGATCTCTTCCTGAGTTTTTGCAGTCTCTGAGCAGGCGAAAAGAAGGACGGCTGAGGTCTCAAGGTTGATGTAGCTGTATAGGCAAAATGCAACATTTAACAGAGGCAGCATTGTTTATACCAGACAGAGTAATGATTCCCCCCCCACTTAAGGAGTAGAAAACACACAGGGTCTACACAATAGCATAATTTTCCCGCCCGAAACAGAGCACACATATCCCACGGGAACCTCAAAATGGTGAGTAAGGGGGACTGATTGTTTCAGGGCTGCACTGTCCTCTGGGTTTCTGTGCCTTGGGGAGAGCCAACAGCTTCAGGGGGCACCTACACTGAACACTGTCCCAACATTTTCCACAGTTCATCCTGGACGATATCTTGCTGCTGAGGGTGACCTGGGAAGCAAGGGAGGGTCTTCTACTGCAATGCGGCTTCCGCCCTGGCCCATATGCAGCTTGCCTGTGTGCAGCAATGGTCCCCCTGCCCCTCGCGGCACAGTGGCGCGGACACGTTAGCCTGCCTGGGACAAGGACCATGGGGGTCTCTCCTGATAAACCTGCGCAAGCACATTGCACACGTTCTGGATGAGACATTCGAGGAGATTACCGAGGCCGATTACCGCGATGTGATAAACCACATCAATGCACTATTCCGCATCTAAGCATGCATGCCTAACCCTCCTCTCCCAAAGAGCCCACACTGAAAAAATTCGTTCCAAAAAAAACAACCACTTACCAGGAACCTGCTCTTCTGTTTGTCCTCCACCAAATACCGGCCCCTGCGACTGGCTACCTTCCTCCTGGCTCGAGAAGAGCTCCTGGCTGCACGGCTCCAGGGATTCCAGGGTGTCTCCATCTGGCCCACCACCATCACTCCCGTTTTCCTCCTCCTCCTCCTCTCACCCACCCCCCCCTCACCGGCTCTGAAGTGTCCATGGTGGTGCTCGGAGTGGAGGTGGAGTTAACCCCAAGTATCGCATACAGGTCTTTGTAGAATCGGCAGGTCGCGGGGGGAGCACCCAAGCGGCTGTTTGCGTCGCAGGCTTTGCACTAGGCATTCCGCAGCTCCTTCACTTTAATCCTGCACTGCAGGGCGTCCCGGTCATGGCCCCTTTCCATCATATCCTTTGATACCTTCCCGAAGGTATCGTAATTCCTACGGCTGGAGCGCAGCTGGGACTGGACGGCTTCCTCCCCCCAAACACTGATGCGGTCCAGCAACTCGCCATTGCTCCGTGCTGGGGCTCGCTTGGCACGTGGAGGCATGGTCACCTGGAAAGATTCGCTGATAGCACTCCACGCCACGCCGGGCTGAGCAAACAGGAAGGGGATTTTTAAAATTCCCGGGGAATGTAAAGGGTGGGTCACATGGTTGGGTCACATGGTTGGTTACCTGAGGCCAGGGCAGTAGAGTTTGAACTGATGACCAGAGTGGCTAGAACAGGCATTGTGGGATACTGCCGAATAATTCTGGAGGCCATTCACAACGCATTGGGTGGCCACACTGGTGCCGCAGTACTGCAGCGACAGCGCAATACTTGCTATTCTTCTCGGAGAGGTGGAGTACATGCAGCGCTGCAACCACGGAGATACAGCGCTGCAAATGCCCTGCCAATGTGGACGGGGAGTGAGTTACAGCGCTGGGGGAGCCTTTACAGCGCTGTAACTCGCAACTGTAGCCATGGCCTTCAATGGAGCCAGATTTCACTCTATAAGTCGTGATCTTCTCTCGGGATATGGACCTGGTGAATGGAATATCTTGTTTTCATGCAAATACCATTCCTTTGTCACCAAGAATGGAGAGGAACAATTGCAAGTGTCAGCAGAATATTCTAGATAAAATATTGCCTAAAGTTTTCCAGGACAAGGCCTTAATGGCCCTAAGAGATATTCCATCCAGGGGGTTGCAATTCAGCCACAGAGATGCATGAAAATGAGGTTAAAATATCAAGGATGACTTCCTACTAAATGTCACTCACTCAAGAATCACTTATGCCACTTACCAATCTCATGCCCCTGATGGTTTGAATGCATGCCGCTGATTGGCTACTAATAGAGCAGAACTCCCAGACAGCTCTCCCAATTCTCACCCAGGTGCCAAGTTCCAAACTGACAAAATTACACACCCCGTAATTAGACTGCAGGACTCACTGCCACATGGAGTCGTCCAGGCCAAGAGCTTAGCAAGATTCCAAAAGGGATTGGACATTTCTATGCATATCAAAACGATCCAGAGTTGTTCTAATGAACGACAACAGATTTTGGAAAGGGTATGAAGCCTCATGCTCCAGGGTCTAAGCCAATCTCCAGCAATCAGAGGCCAGGCAGACACCAAATACAAGGGGCAGATTATCCCATAGCTATATCTGCCTATTGGCCACTGTCAGAGACAGGATACTGGACTAGACAGACTTCTGATCCAGTGAGGTAATTCCAACTTTCCTCTGTAGCAGATTAAGCGTGTTACTAACCAGTTCCTGCTCTAGCCTACAATGCCACCTGAGAGGCTCCAAGCCCTAGTTTCGCAATCCTGGAGCAGGCCAAGTTCAATTGTGGTTTAACATGCACAGAGAGTAAGTAAAGGAACCCAACACAGGAAATTATTATTGAAAGCATGGAGTAGAAGCCTAGATTACTAACCACAGAAACGTGCAATACCAGGACTGTGTCTGTGTTGGTTTCTGGGATCTACTGATATAAAGCCAAGTTAATTAACCTGCTGTTGTATCTGAACTCTTTAGAGAAGAAAGAGGAACATTACTAGCAGTGAAATTGGGTAGAAAAACTGCGTGTGGGGCTAAGGCTCACACCAGTATGTGTTAATTTAGCCACATACATATCTAAGACATAAATAAAATGATATAGCTGGGCTCAGGATGCATATCAAATCACAACAACCTCAGTTCTGACTCCAGGCCCCTTAGTTCCACCAGGACAAAATAGGGGACTTCTGGGAATCCTGTATGGACTTAATCTTGGACAGAATGTCTAGTGTTAGCCAATTCCCTGCTCCACCTACACACTTCCTGTATCACCTTGGGCAAGTCCCTTAGCCCTTGTGTGACTCAGTTCCTTCTCTGTAACAATGGGGATAAGAGCACTCTTCGACCTCACAGGAACATTGAGAGGATAAATACATTAAAGATCGTGAGGCACTCAGATACTATAGTACCTTAGAGAGAGAGAGAATTAAACATCATAGGAAGGACAACCTGTGACAATAGAGGGCTGTGTATCATTCTTCCAGAGAGCCATGGTGGGTATAAAACAGATTTCTGAATTCATGCCATTCAGAGGGCTAGAACGGCCAGTCCTGCTCACTGGCCCTAGAGAGACTGATGGCAGCTGCCTGAATGATGAAGCAGCACTATTAAAAGAACAGAGCATGCAGCCCATGTGGGGAACATGGAGGCAGGAGCTGCTGTGCCAGACTGCGCTCACTAACCTGGGACACAGCACCAACCTTTCACCTACATCTACCAATAAAAACAAATAACTGGAAAAACAAGCTCCGTCACAGGCTTGCGTCTGGGGCCAAGAATGCGCCAGCACAGTGCAGAACAAGCTAAATGAAGACCAAGGAGATGTGGGGGACCACATTGCACACACCCTGCCTGGGCCAAGAGTGATCAGAACAGGTTGCCAGTTCAAAGTGCTTCTCCTCTGGACAAGTTTCTCCTGCTTCCATGGCCTTTCATCATTGCACAGAGTTTCAAGCCAGAAGAAATCATTAGATCATCTAGTCTGATCTCCTGCAGAGCACCAGACATTAACTTTCACCCAGACACCCCTATATTAAGCCCAAAGACCTTTAATTAGCTAAAAAGCAATTCAGATGTCAGCTGACTAAGCTGTGTGCCGAGGCCCCCTACAATGGCAGGGAATTGATTATGTGAGATATGCCCACATGATCCTAGCAGGAGACTCATACTAAAGGAAGGTGAAAAAAAAAACCCAAGGTCCCAGTCTATCTGACCTGGGGGAAAATTCCTTTCTGACTCCAAATCTGATGATCAGTTTGACCCTCGGCACAAGAGCATGACCCACCAACTAAGCATCCAAGAAAGAGGATGCTCTGAACCACCTCAGAGCGCTCGTCTGTTCTTTCTTGTGTCCCATCTCCAGCTGTGGTCAAATCTGATGCTTCAGAGGAAAGTGAAAGACAAAAACAAAACAAAAAACCCACAAACCCACAGCAGAACTCATCTAGCCAATTGTGCATTGCGAGACAAAAATCCCTGCCTGATCTCTAGAGGTGACCAGCTGAAGTCTGGAAGCATGAGATTTTATTACAGTCATTGCTTATTATAGTCACCCTGCAACTACGATGAGCATATTGAAGGCAATGCAGGATATCCCATTTCCCCGTGGCCCATGATGGCAGGGGATGAGCAGCAGGAATCAGAGAATCACAGCACTGAGAATCCACCTTCTAGTATGGCAACTGCATTTGATGGAGAGGCTAAGGTTTGAACTTGCCTGAGCCAAAGGGTGGGGGTTGCTCAGGCAGTCAGTGTGTTCTCAATGATGTGATTCAGTCCTGCTAGAGATCAGGCTTCGACCATTTTGCTACTTGCAGGCTGTGCACACATTACATGCTTTCCCACCCCAACCCCCGTCACTGCTGTAGCCCCAATAGAATTCCTGTACTAGTGTGTTGACCAGCCCCAGTGTTTCAACCACAGAGTCATCTCACTGCTACAGCAGTTAACACGGAGGCAGGCACTAGCAGCTTGTCTATACACCACCTTAGCTGCCACTAGTGGAGCTGCATCAGTGATAGAATCATAGACTATCAGGGTTGGAAGGGACCTCAGGAGGTCATCTAGTCCAACCCCCTGCTCAAAGCAGGACCAATCCCCAACTAAATCATCCCAGACAGGGCTTTGTCAAGCCTAACCTTAACCTCTAAGGAAGGAGATTCCACCACCTCCCTAGGTAACGCATTCCAGTGCTTCATCACCCTCCTAGTGAAATAGTGTTTCCTAATATCCAACCTAGACCTCCCCCACTGCAACTGGAGACCATTGCTCCTTGTTCTGTCATCTGCCATCACTGAGAACAGCCGAGCTCCATCCTCTTTGGAACCCCCCTTCAGGTAGTTGAAAGCAGCTATCAAATCCCCCCTCATTCTTCTCTTCTGGAGACTAAACAATCCCAGTTCCCTCAGCCTCTCTTCGTAAGTCATGTGCTCCAGACCCCTAATCATTTTTGTTGCCTTCCCCTGGACTCTTTCCAATTTTTCCACATCCTTCTTGTAGTGTGGGGCCCAAAACTGGACACAGTACTCCAGATGAGGCCTCACCAATGTCAAATAAAGGGGAACGATCACGTTCCTCGATCTGCTGGCAATGCCCCTACTTATACAGCCCAAAATGCCGTTAGCCTTCTTGGCAACAAGAGCACACTGTTGACTCATATCCAGCTTCTCATCCACTGTGACCCCTAGGTCCTTTTCTGCAGAACTGCTACCTAGCCATTCGGTCCCTAGTCTGTAGCAGTGCATGGGATTCTTCTGTCCTAAGAGCAGGACTCTGCACTTGTCCTTGTTGAACCTCATCAGGTTTTTTTTGGCCCAATCCTCTAATTTGTCTAGGTCCCTCTGTATCCGATCCCTACCCTCTAGTGTATCTACCATGCCTCCCAGTTTAGTGTCATCTGCAAACTTGCTGAGTGTGCAGTCCAGACCATCCTCCACATCATTAATAAAGATATTAAACAAAACCGGCCCCAGGACCGACCCTTGGGGCAATCCGCTTGAAACCAGCTGCCAACTAGACATGGAGCCATTGATCACTACCTGTTGAGCCCGACGATCTAGCCAGCTTTCTATCCACCTTACAGTCCATTCATCCAGCCCATACTTCTTTAACTTGGCGGCAAGAATACTGTGGGAGACCGTATCAAAAGCTTTGCTAAAGTCAAGGAATAACACATCCACTGCTTTCCCCTCATCCACAGAGCCAGTTATCTCATCATAGAAGGCAATTAGGTTAGTCAGACACGACTTCCCCTTGGTGAATCCATGCTTACTGTTCCTGATCACTTTCCTCTCCTCTAAGCGTTTTATAATTGATTCCTTGAGGACCTGCTCCATGATTTTTCCAGGGATTGAGGTGAGGCTGACTGGCCTGTAGTTCCCCGGATCCTCCTCCTTCCCTCTTTTAAAGACGGGCACTACATTAGCCTTTTTCCAGTAATCTGGGACCTCCCCCGATCGCCATGAGTTTTCAAAAATAATGGCCAATGGCTCTGCAATCTCATCCGCCAACTCCTTTAGCACCCTCGGATGCAGCGCATCCGGCCCCATGGACTTGTGCACGTCCAGTTTTTCTAAATCGTCCCGAACCACTTCTTTCTCCACAGAGGGCTGGTCACCTTCTCCCCATACTGTGCTGCCCAGTGCAGCAATCTGGCAGCTGACCTTGTTCGTGAAGACAGAGGCAAAAAAAGCATTGAGTACATTAGATTTTCCCACATCCTCGGTCACTAGGTTGCCTCCCACATTCAGTAAGGGGCCCACACTTTCCTTGACTTTCTTCTTGTTGCTAACATACCTGAAGAAACCCTTCTTGTTACTCTTAACATCTCTTGCTAGCTGCAACTCCAAGTGTGATTTGGCCTTCCTGATTTCACTCCTGCATGCCCGAGCAATATTTTTATACTCCTCCCTGGTCATTTGTCCAATCTTCCACTTCTTGTAAGCTTCTTTTTTGCATTTAAGATCAGCAAGGATTTCACTGTTAAGCCAAGCTGGTCGCCTGCCATATTTACTATTCTTTCTACACATCGGGATGGTTTGTTCCTGCAACCGCAATAAGGATTCTTTAAAATACAGCCAGGGATAGGAACGGTGGGAAATTTGAAGAAAAAGATATAGCACAGGCAAGGCCATATGATGCAATGCAAAAACCTCATCACTTCAGCATGCCTCTTCTCCAGAAATAGCCCCTCATTTGGTTCCAGCTGACAAAGTCAAGAAGCACCATTGTAATTATCTAGTCTGACCACCTGTATAACAGAAGCCATAGCCCTTCCCCAAAATAACCCCTAGTGCAGATTTTTTTAGAAAAGCATCCAATCTTGATTTCAAAATGGTCATTGATGGAGAATCCACCACACCCTTTGGTAAAAGTTCCAACGGCTAATTTATTTTACTTAGCGTTTGCATATTTGCCAAGCCAAGCAATGGCATTCTTAGTGGCCAAGTGGAGCTCTCACAGCCATCGCTGAATGTGGTTAGCAGACACTACCCTCACTATCAAAATTGTATACCTTATTTCCAGTCTTAATTTGTCTGCCTTCAACTTCCAGCCAGTGGATCCATGTTATACCTTTCTCTGCTAGACCGAAGAACCCATTCTTCAACATTTGTTCCCCATGTAGATACTTTTAGACTATAATCAAGACACCCCTTAGCCTTCTCTTTGTTAAACTAAAGTAGACAGACTGGAAGAGCTCAATTACTGGAAAGCATGTTTTCGTATATTTTAATCGTTTTCCTGGGTCTTCCCTGAACTTCTCCAATTTATCAACCTCCTTTCTGAATTGTAGGCACCAGAATCAGATTCAGTATTCCAGCAGCACTGTCATCAGAGATCAAATAACCTCTCTACTCCAACTAAAGATTCCCCAGTTTTGCATCCCAGGATCACATTAGCTATTTTGGCCATTGCATGACACTGGGAATTTATGTTCAGTTGACTGTCCACTACAACAGTGGTTCTCAACCAGGGGTCCAGGGCCCCCTGGGGGTGCCGTGAGCAGGTTTCAGGGGGTCCGTCAAGCAGGGCTGGCATTAGACTTGCTGGGGTCCAAGGCAGAAAGCCAAAACCCCCTACATGGGGCTGAAGCCCAGGGCCCCAAACCCCGCCACCCGGGGGCTGAAGCTGAAGCCTGAGCAACTGAGCCTCCCGGAGTCCACCATGTTAATTTTATATCATTCTAGGTTTTTTAAATCAAAATGGCAGTCAAAACTTACAGAAGTCTAAGTATTTTATGTCACCACTATTACCTTTATCTACAAAACTTGTAATCTCATCACAAAAAGCTATCAAGTTAGTTTGACAGGATCTATTTTCCATAACCCCATGGCTGATTTATAGTAATTCCATTACCCTCCTTTAATTCCTTATTAATCAGGTCCTGTATCAGCTGCGTCATTGACTTGCCTGGATCGATGTCAAGCTGATAGGCCTTTGATTACCTGGATTACCCTTTACCCTTTTTAATAATTGGCACACTGGCTTTCTTCCAGTCTCCTGGAAGTTCCTCAGCGCTCCAAGACTTATAGCTAAACAACATTAATGGGTGCTCAGGGGGCAAAAAAACAGATGTGATTCCTATTAAATAAGAGGCTTTAGCCTGTGGGAGAGAGTAATGGGAGAATTGGGAACTGGCACTCATCAAAATTTACGTAAAAGGCCCAGGTACCAAAGGGACGGCTGCCTCATAGAGCTACGTTATTACAATGCTATGACATGAACGCGGCAAACTGGTGCACGAATCCTCAGCCGGCCATCATGAGAAACGCACATGGACTGTGACAGTTAGGAACATTTCAGAGCTTCACTGACTGGCATATGGACAGCCCCACTGGCTGGCGCTTTGAGACACAATTCTCTTCCCAGCAGCCCTGGCAGCGGGAAAGGCGGGAATTTCAACAGGCAAAGCTTGAAAGTAAGCAACAGGTTTGAAAGATTTAACAGGTGAATTGCAGAGGAAATAGGAAAATTACATCAACTCATGCAGTGTGTCTCAAATGCTCCCAACCAGGCTTAAGAAGGGTTTTAGAGCCTGATCTAATGCACATTCAATGGAGACACTCTCACGGACTTCAGTGAGCACCAGATCAAGCCCTTAGCACAAAACAAGCCACCATTTAGTCTCCCCCAAGGCCCATCCTGTCCAGCCCCAGCACTGAGTGTGTCTTCCAGAGTGCATCATTCTGTGCCACCATAGGTAGCACAGGACCTTCTTCATGGTTAGATATGCAAATCTTTCCCTTTTAAGCTCAGCTGAGAATGATGCATTGTGGGGCATCACAGGGCTAGAGGTAGGCAGCAAGCCTTGAGGGGACCTAACAAGAAGAAGCAGGATTTTAATTGCTTATTTGCTAACCTCAAGCTGGCCAGTCAAAGTGCTCAGTACAAACTGTACATGTTTGTGATGCTGGCAGACCAGGTGCCAGTTCATGCCAAGGTCCCATGTCTCAACTGAACACAGAAATACAGAGCTGGAATCAGTCTGGCTAACCTGTGCACTACTGTTGTTAAAATAGGATTATACAAGAATGTGTTTAGTCTTTATTGAATGCTTGTGAGTTGCCATGCATTTATCTCACCTATAGCATCTGTATCCCCTACTGTAAGGTAATATTTAAACATTCGTATTGCAAGCCTCTGTGACGGTGTAAATCACCAGGCAGGAGAGAGACATTAACTAGTGTGAAGTGTTGGTCTCCAACAGAAGGTGTTATGTCCTGAACAACAGGGGAGGTCCACTGACACCAGACGGTCTATTGTGGAACACTAAAGAGGACAAAAGAAATTTGTTGTTCCGCTCTCTCTCCCCCACCCCATCCCACACACACCCCTCATGAAGATAAGTCATGCAAGTGGATTCCTCCCATCAATTGAGTTTGCAGCTCAAAGCGGATTGGGCGGGGTGGGGGAGGGAATAAATACTCCTAACAAGAAGAAGTTGTATACCTGTGCTGCATGGACTTTGGGGGAAAGGTTTCCGAAGCATAAGCACGGGATCCCCAGCCACTTAGCCTGGGTTAGTTGCAAAGGACATATAGAGCTCTTATTAAAGACGCTTCTATTACCTTTTAAAACTTAAGATCATAACATATGTGCTTGTACATTTACCTGCTTTAACCTTGTAAATAACTAATTTCCCTTTTAATAAATATTATATAGATTATTATATGATTGGCTACAAGAGCCGTCTTTGGTGTGAGATCTAAGGTTCAACTGACCTGGGGTAAGTGACTGGTCCTTTGGGACTGGGAGTAACCTGAATATTGCTGTGATTCTTGGTGTAAGGGACCATCTATCACAAAAGCCAAGTCTACACTACACACTTATTTCAGCATAACTACGTCGCGCAGTGGTGTGAAAAATCCAACCCCCTGAGCAAAGGTATACGTCAACACCCTTCCGGCTTGCAAAAACAGTGCATATGGAGGAAGTCAATGGAAAGCATGACCTGAACATCTGTACTTGGGGTTGGCTAACACTCTATGCCTTGGGTTTGAGGAGGGGCTGAGATATTTCAAGATCAAGAAGAAAATTGTTTTTTAAAAATTTATTTTTAAGATGCATTACACCTTGAGCCTATTAAACATCAGTTAAAGGGACTATGTCAAGGTTTACACATTAAATATCCTGTAGGTCCAGGTTTCCCCACTAGCCTATCCCCAATCAAAAAAAAAAAAAAAAAAAAAATCCACAAAATACTTTTTCCAGGAGGCTGAAGACTTCCCAGAAGTCACATTTATTGTAGACTTGCCAACAGTCAATTTTCCAGTGGGTCCCTTTCCAAGAAAAGAGGTATTCAATCTATAGCAGATGTTGTCTTTCCCAATACCTAGACACATGTAACGCACTTGCTGTGTCAGTATCTAGTCATACCAAAGCGAGCCTGCCCTTTCCACATACAAAGGGGTTTCTGACCTTGGGCATATACGGCCCAATCCTGCTGCTCGATATTATTCTAGCTGAAATGGATGGGAGTTGAGCATGCACGCCTACAAACAAAATTTGGCTCCATGGCTACAGGTTCACATAGTGTTGCCTTACTTACCCCTGCTGACTATTCAAGTATGGGTGCCTGAAATTTCCTGTCACATGAGTACTTACAACACCTGTCATCTGGGCATGCAAATTCCTTTTCCCGTGCAAATGCATATTTAATTTCTCTGTTCACCTACATCCATATTTTGCAGGAGTAACTCTGGCCTGGCCTGCACACCATTCCCCCCCGCCCCCAGAGTAACTGTCCTTTAGGGGTGTAATTCTTCCCCCCAAAATAGTAATACTGGTACAACCCCTAATGTGGATGCAGTTACAACAGTAGAAAGATGCCTTATCCTGGTATAGTTTATTCCCCTTATTCCGTCTTACCCATCGTTCAATAAAGCGAAGGAGCTAGCATTCCTACCATTCAGTACATGCTTTTGCAATATGCACTCAGTGGAACACAGAGGACTCCATTATGATTTACAGAGGTAATGCAATAGAACATGGCTGCACAAATGTCACACTGTGCTGTTTGTGGTACATTACAAAATTAGAAATCTTGTGATCCTTAGTTATCTTAAGATCATGATTTCCTGACACCATATTCCTCATTATGCCTCCACAGAAACTGTTCCTCCTGGAGGGTGAAATAGTCCTCCAAATCCAGATCCTGAAGCATCCCATGACAACACCGACTTCAGAAGCCTGGAATAAGTTTCCTGTATGCTACTGTCATTTGTTCAGCTGTATTAATGAAGTCCTATTCATAAGGATGTCTTGAGGCACATCAGATGGTAGTATCTAATAATCAGAGCCTGGCATATCTGAAGTAACCAGGACTAACTCTGTAGAATTCAAACCCTCCAGAGAACATGTGATGAGTCTCCAATGAAAGAACAGTGGGACTGTTTGTAAACGTCATAACACAGGAATTGCCATACTGTATCAGACCTGAGGCCCATCCTAGTCCAATATCCTGCCTCTGATGCTTCAGAAGAATGCGTAAGATCTGGCAGTAGGCAGACATGGGATAATCCATATAAGGCCTCATCCCAGTCTCTAATATCAAAACATCGACTTAAGTCCGGAAGTATGAGGATTAATATCCCTTCCAAAGACTTATTATCAACTATAACAACTCTGTATATTCTCTCTCTCTCTCTCTCTCTCTCTCTCTCTGAGAGAATGAGTGTGTATGAGAGAACAACCCTTTTTGGATCTTGCCGGATTCCATGGTCCAACTACATGTTTAGTGCCAGTATAAATGCCACTTTGCGGTACCCTATTTCCCCCTATGATGTGGAACCTAATTATACCGTGATCACTATTACTTACTGGCTCAGGTACTGTTCCTTCTCGGATTAGCTCCTGTGGGTTACAGGACTGTCTTGTACTGATACATGCTCAAAGTCCAACAGGAACAGAGCCATCCAGTGACCTGTGGAGCAGTCCACAGCCAGCTGGAAGGTGAATACAGGAATGTGAGGAGTTAACTCTCTTTCCCTGTTTCAACATGCTACAATACAGACAATACATTTGTACAATTAACAACAGGTCTCTGAATCAGCCGGTATCCGATGGTACGTTGTATCAGCACCTTTCTGATGCTGCTATCTCATTCTCAAGAACCTCTGCTGAAATTAAAACAAAAGTCAGTTTCTATTTGATATGGTTGTGAAGAACACCTCAAAAATGTGAAATGCGTTTAACTGATGCCAAGATGTCTGTGGTAGTCCACAGAGAGCCTACAATAGCTCTGGAAGGTGTGAACTGCATCCTTCATTTCAGGCCTGGTCTACACCAACAATTTAGGATTCTTCCATCGATTTAGCTACTGCCTCTTGGAGGAGTGGATTAACTACACTGATGGAAAAACCCTTTCTGTCAACGTAGGAAGCAACAGCGGCACAGCTGTAGTGCCGCCAGACCCCATGCACCAGATGTCCCTAAACCTCCAAATGCCAAACGCTGGGACTAGAAGACAGGAGATGGATCACTCAAAATTGCCCGGTACTGTTAGAAACAGGATACTGGGCTAGATGGACCATCGGTATAACCCACTATTGCCATATTCTTACGTTCTTCTACCCTCATTGTCACCCTTAGTGATGAGGATTTCAATGTCAACACTGTTAATTATTTCATGACTCACGTAAGAAAGCTGCACAATTTACAATGAGGTTTTGTTTTGTTATCGCAAATGGGTGGCAACTGAGCAATACCCCCAGTGGAGAAGGAGCCAAGCAGAACCCGCAGGCATACTCCAGCCACACCAAGGAGGAGCTAAGCAGAGCTCAGAGAGCTACATGTTTATGCTTTGAACACCTGCACCATCTACTGAGTAGCATTTCAGTTAGATGATTCGCACGGATGGAGCTTATTCTATGGGGAGAGCCTGGAAGAGTATCACCACCTTCCTTCTTCCCCCTCCCCCGAGTTTGACTCCTGATTAATACATTTGCATGATTAATCTAACAAGAGCAGCTGCAGTGAAGAGAATTACAAAGTAGTCCTATCCCCAGTAGGAAACTCTGATTTTTCCCACTGCCTATTTGAGTTCTTATAAGATGCTGAGGCTCAAAGACTGCCACAGATCCTCATAAAAACATCTCTACCTCTTCAGACAAGAAAATTACTACACCTGGGAGCATACAGAATAATGAAAAGTTTTACTGCCTGCAACAAGAAAGGAGAGGGCCAAAGGCCCCTGCATAATCGATGCAGATGAGTCTTAAGAAAAGAAAAAGAAGTTTCAGCAGTTTTCCCCAAGGTGACCAGTTCGTTGGGGGAAAAATATTTTGTTAATTAAAAATGAAAAGCGTTCTGTCTTTCCTGCCCCACATTATGATCTGCAGTTTAGTGAGAGGACACTGCTTCTACTCCTGGTTCTGTGATCCTGGGCAAGTCACTTAATTCACCCTGGGCCTCGATGCTCCATGTGTAAAATGAGGATAACACTCGCCTACCCCAAAGAAATGTCAGGAGGATGGAATGAATCCATCAATGATTGTGAGGCTCTCAGATACTACAATGGTGAAGGCCAGGTACAGATAATGTTTTCACCCCTCAGCAGAGGCCATTTGGCCACCTACGGCTGGAGCGCAGCAGCCTCTCTGTGCTACTACCACCACCACAAAAATAACCTTTTCATTTGAAGCTACAGGGCATGTTATTTCAAGAGGGGCAAACCGTAATAACAAACTGAAATTTGGCTAAGACACTGAGGTCAAAAGCCCAACAGTTGCTAAGAACACCAAAGGACCTGTTAAGGCTCCACGTAGACAGGGTTATTTTCTCAAAATGTCCCGATTGTTCTTTTAATCTTTGCAGGCCCAACATAGGCAAGTTACTAACAGCAATTACATTCTTACTATTGCAATACTCAGATTTGCTGCTCTGAGCAGCAGGAGATGATACTGCGGCAAGGAAACGGCAGGAAAATCTAAGGAAGAGCTCAAAACAGACAATACAGCTCACTAGCTGCAAGGATCCTGGCTTTACAACTCACCCAGCAATCCACGAGCAGCAGTGTGCGCCTTAGCACTGCGGGGGGGCACCAGGTCTACCCAAATCCAAAAGGGAAGAAGGCCACTCCTCAAAACTATTTCCCACAGCACCCTGGGATTTTGCCAACAAGTGCTTTTCTCAGGGGGAACTTTCAGACTTCTGTGCCGAGCCAAAAGGCTTCTGCTTCCTTGTTAACAGAAACACACTTCTGGCTCCAATAGCCTACAGAGAGTTTTTCAAGTCACGGACACGTGAACCTTGGCAAGGTACTACGTCTTGACAATAGTCTTTGTCATTTGCTAGGTGTGGCAAAGAATAAAAGCTGCTATTTGAGATGAGCTTTTTGTGGGGAGTAATGAACACATCTTTTCACATCCTGCAGAACTGAAGTGAATCTTTGTTACTGTATTTATTATTTAAAATAACCATAGCAGCGATTTTCCTTAGTCCCCCTAACCTCACTGGCCTTGCCACAGTTTATTTTTCAAGATTTGGAGAGAGGAAAGAAATATCTCTCTGTGACTATTCTGAATGTATTTTGCTTTTCTAAGGCCTTGTCTCACCCTGGGGATTTACCCCCATTACAGCCCATCAGTGTAAACAGGCAACGCTACTACTATTTACATCAATGGAGTTCAGCCCTCTTTCAAGCAGGAGTAACACCATGCAATATGTCTACACTGCACAGTTGTCGCCAAAACTTTTGTCTTTCGCAGGTACTTAAAAAAGCCCCCCGCGAAAGACAAAAGTTTTGCCGCCGCAAGCGGCAGTGTGAACGCAGCCTTGTCAGCGGGAGCACGTTCCAGCCGACAAAGCTTATGCTGCTCGCGGGGCTGGAAGTATTTTGTCAGCAAAAGTGCCAACAAAATACCGCAAAAGAGCGTTCCCACTCGCTGACTTTTAGTGACCAGGCTGTGTCAAAACCTCCGTAGCATAGACAAGCCCAGCATCTTTGTCTGTCTACACTACGTGTTTCCATTGGTTCCACTGGTTCCATGACACAGATGGCTGGAGTTGGGACAAATCCGCAGCAGACACCTGCAATCCAGGTGAACAATGATGCTGTCTAAAGAGTATCAGCATTTCCATTAAATTCTCTCCTGAACTTCTGTTATTCCCATCAAAACGGATGGAAAGACTTTAGCAAACATGAACCAAGTATCTGTGGGCCTGCAGTAAATCAGAAGAGTAAGTTCCACCCCTATACACAGCAAAACCAGGTCCCTGGCTAAAAGAGCCCGGCGGTTAGAGAGAGCGCAACTATAAAATACATCGCCAATATCAGCAAGTTATAGATCATCATCGTAAATGGACGTATCAGACCCTTGGACTGCCGAACAATCCAGTTAAATAAGACAAAGTAATGTGACCTAAAATAGCTTTGAATGTGTGTCTTCGTAAACGGTCAGTACGTTTTTTTGGTACCCACCCTCCCACTTCTTACAGGCCGTAAGGGTGAGCGGGGAGGAGCAAGAGGAGGGCAGGGTCTTGGAGGGGGAAGGGGAGGTGGCTACAGGGGCGGGGCCTCGTGGGAAGGGGCCACGGTTCGGGCACCAGTGGCCCCCACGCACTTTCAGGGAGCTTCTGCCATTCCTGACTGTAAGAAACAGTAGCAGCCTCCACTCCAGACACAGGCACGTGTCGTAATTAAAAAAAAAAAAAGGCACAAGAGGCCACTCAGAAATCTGAACTATGCAGGGACGGACTTGACTACGTATTGTTTTAGTAGAGATGTGGGGGGGGAAGGGGTATGTCTACACTGCAGCTGGAGGTGCTGTTTCCAGCCCCGGCAGAGGTACATGTGCTAGCTTTGATTGAGCTACCAAGCTAAACGTAGCCAAAGCAGCACAACCAGCAGGCTGGGCTCACTGAGCACGTACATACCAAGGATCTCAGACAGGATCGCACTCGGGCAGATAGTCCAAGCAACCGCTCCTGCCCTCACGGTCACTCTGCTATTTTTTAAGCACACTATCTCAATCAAAGCTAGCGTGTGTACGTCTACCTGAGCCGGCCACTATACCTCCAGTTGTAGTGCAGACGTATTGGATGAGCCAGAGAAGTGGGAGAACCACCATAAAAATGGAGCAGCAAACCAGAAGCAGACTGAACAAGCTTGGCCATCAGAAAAGCCTAGAAAGCGAGCTTCCGGGACAGGTGCGAATGAAAGGGGCTTGCAACTGGTAAGCAAAGAAACTATCTCCTGATGTTTGATTCCTCCTGTCTTCAGAGGAACAGAACTCTGTATGTTCTTTGTAAATAAAGAGGATTGCATCAATTTCTCCTCCTAAGGGAAATGACCTGCAAGACTCCGAACTTTGGCTAACCAGTCTGGTGAATACGGTTACCTTTGTTGACCTATCTCGCAGGGCTGTTAGTTAATGTTTGAACAACTCTTTGAAATGAAGAGCGCTATGCAAGTGTTAAGTTTTATGCAAATAATGAAGAGTACAGAAAGTGCTGGGACCTTATGCAATGCTGGCAGAAGTTTATTTTCACTCTAGGCAAAATTTTGCATGCGCTCGTAGTGAGGCTATGTCTACGCTTAAAACACTACGGCTGCAATGCTGCAGCACGTCACTGTAGGTAATCAGGGTTAATCTAGCTACCAGCATGAGGGGTAGCGACTAATCTGACAGAATAATTCTTTCGTCAACCTAGTGCTGTCTACGTCGGGGGTTAGGTCGGATTAAGTAGGCTATATTTACACTACAGCTTATGTCGGCATCATTTAGGTCGCTCCGGGGTGTAAATAAACCACCCCCGAGTGATGTAAGTTACACCAACGTAAGTGCCGGTTTGCACAGCGCTATGTCAGCGGGAGAGCTTCTCCTGCCGACGTAGCTTCTGTCGTTTGTGGAGGTGGTTTTATTATACCAACAGGAGAGCTCTCTCCCATCAGCACAGAGCGCCTTCGCCAGACACGCTGCAGTGCCACAGCTGCATTGGTATAGCTGTGCCGCTGCCGCGCTGTATGTGTAGACATGCCTACATAAGATCTTGTCTAGACACAGGATTTGCACCAGTTTAATGTGAATCTGCTTTTAAGTTGATTTAGTAAAACCAGTGCATGAGACTGCATGGACACTATGTCCCATTTTGGCCAGGACAGTCCCATTTTTAGGCCCTGTCCCAGCTGTCCTGACTTTTTTGGCACAAGTGGGCATTTGTCCCACTTGTTCTTGATCAGTTGGCAAGAGCAAACAGGACAAATGCCCACTTTTTATCAAAGAAGTGGGGTGCAGAGGAATGTGCCGGGTAGGGGGCGAGACAGGACTCAGACAGGGGGCATGCAGGGCTCAAGCAGGGGGTGATGCCAGTCCCATGTGGGGTGGGAGGGCCCTCAGGCTAGCCCCACACGATGTCCCGTTTTCCCTTTGGGAAATATGGTCACTTTACACAGATTTCTTCCTGATCAGCTGTCTCTGAGCAACTCCATGTGTGGACACACTTTTTCAAGAGATAGAGTACTTTGTTCCAGGGTAGCTTAACCCACTAAGGGTGACTCTAAACAGGATGAAGGCATTCTTGTCCCAGAGTAGGAGCACCCACACATGCAGTCGCTCAGGAACAGCTACTGGGCTTTAAAGTCACACCTTATCCAAATACACATTAACTTTCCAGTGTAGATGAGCTTTATGATGATTTAAGAGTGACTTAATTTGGTTTAGTTTAAGTCCACTGGTTTAAGCTAACACTGAAATAAACCACTCAAACCAAAATAAGAACATTCACATAGGGATTTGCACTAGTTTAAACTGGCTTCCACTCCCATCTTTAAATCGCCTGATTGTAATAATACACCGTGATTTACAAATATTAACTGATCCTTACCTACATTCGTGGGGGCAGGGGGATTGTAACTCTATCTCACAGGCGGGAAAGACACAGAAAAGTTGGCCAACGTCATTAGCTGAAAAGCTAGGAATAAAAAACTCAGGAGTTCCTGGTTCCCAGCTCTGCATTTAGACCATATGTGCTCTCTCTCTGGGGAGAACATTCTTATTCTACCACAAATATCTACAATAGTAAAAACGAATTAAGAACATGACAAGGCATTAAGAACATCTGAATATTTTGACATAACTTTTCCAGTGACCTGCATCGGATTTCCTCTCAAGCACATGTAGAGATGTGTGTGTGAGCTAAATGTATACATTTTTAGTGTTTTATAATCTCCTTTAAGCAACAGAAATGCCCTGGAAGAAAAAGCTTTTACATACAGTCCCTTCTACTGCAGCTCAGATTGGTACCATAAGATAATCAATGTCACTGGGTTACATTACTCAAGAAATTAATCCAAAACAGCTTAAAAAACCCAAACCAGAATAGTCAACACTTGACTCCAAAGGGAGAAAGTGGCATTTCCAAACAGATCAGCTCTGCCACAAACTACAGCCGGTTTAACCCTCTAGTAGCTCCAACCTTACCCGAAGTGATACCTCTGGTCTGGTCTATACTACCCGCCTGAATCGGCGGGTAGAAATCGACCTCTCGGGGATCGATTTATCACGTCCCGTTGGGACGCAACAATCGATCCCCAAATCGGCGCTCTAACTCCACCAGCGGAGGTGGTAGTAAGCGCCGCCGACAAAAAGCCGCAGAAGTCGATTTTGCCGCCGTCCTCACAACGGGGTAAGTCGGCTGTGATACGTCGAATTCAGCTACGCTATTCACGTAGCTGAATTTGCGTATCTTAAATCGACTTCCCCCTGTAGTATAGATGTACCCTCTGAGTGACAAAAGGCAAGCAGCTGAGTCTTAAAACTGCAGCTTGGGGTCCAACAGATTCAGCACAGCGGCTGGGAATCAGGAGACCTGGATTCCACCTGCCACCCTGGTGTAACTTTGGACAAATTACTATGGGCAGTTTTGCTGTTTAAACAGGCACTGGTTGTGGGTGCCGCCCCCTTGAGTGCCCAAACAGAGCCTCTCAGACGGTGTACACTTGGCTTGGCTTGGCTGAAGTCAATGGAGCAATGCTGATTTACACCAGTTGATGATCTGGCCCTTGGTTTCACCATCTGCAACATTGGCCTGATCATGCTCACCCTCCTTTGGGAAGCATCTTGAGAGCTCGCTGAAAAAAGTGCTATGAAAACACAAACTCTGTACTATTATCATGTATCCCCATAGCTGCACGGTGAGGACAAAGCCCAACAGGTACAGGCAAGGGTTTTCTGCTGTTCGTAAACTCCATCTCCAACAATTTACATTAATCTGCCGAGGAGGATGCATGGAAATTGCAAGCAAGCATTATGGCCTTGTATAATTAGCTTTAAAGTTATGGAAAGCGAATACCAAGGACTTGTGGCTCCCCGGCTCTTGGCAAGGGACCAGTGGGGGTCTCATTGCATGCAAGTCTTTTGGCTCCTCTGCACCTGTTTAAAGAGAGAAAGATCCCTTCGGACCAAAAGGATTTGCAGTGGGAGGATCAGGTTCAGCCGAATGCGCTCTGTAGGTGGGTAACTCTACGCTCTGATGATGCCTCACTCAAGTTATAGGAGGGCATGGGAGAAAGGGAGAGAGAAAGTTACATTTTTCATTGCTGAAACAGCACAAAGAGCTTGCTTTTCAGTCAGCATGACTCAGCAGGGAGCATAAAGGAGCAAACAAATGTTCTATACTATCAAGGATTATGACTCAGACTTTTTTTCCCCCCTGTGATTCACTATAGGACAGGCTTAGAAGCTGAAGCAGCCACGGTACCAATTCAGAATACATCCTAATCTTTTCACGCTCTCTCCAGAAACAGACACGGAAGCGCATTCTACCATTACACAAATTCTTCCTCCTTTAAGTCAACTATTAAGAATTAAGCTCTTTCCCCTCTCCATCGGTAGCGGGGGTACACTGCATGCAGATCTGAACTGGTTCATGGTCATGTGCCCATCAGACGTCAGTCGTCCACAAACTATTAGAAAACTCGTGGGATCCATGTGACTGACCTTTCACAGCTCCTTCATAAACTCAAGCACAGAACAAAGTCAAAGCCCTCCAGTGAATGAGATCACATTAGAAGGCAGATTATTAATAGCACGAGGGAGGGGTGCAAACTATTTCATAGTTTGTAAGAAGCAGACGGAAGGAGGAGGAAAACTGGGAGTAAGTGCAAGTTTACAGGAAATGTTACAAATGCCTTCAAACCCTGCAGTTCAGCAGTGGAAGGGAAGCGATTTACGATGTTAGCAGGAGAGTCAAGGTTATGCTTATCCAGCTGCCTTCAGCGTTTTGCAAAAGCCCCTGGTAAGGTCATGCAAATGCAAGTGGCAACTTGAACAGACCTGAGGAAGCAGCTCTATCCAACCACCTCTTTAGCAGGAGGGTCGCTACAGAGCTTTCAGAGAAGGGGGAGGATTAAAGAATGAGGACTGGGGAAGGAAGGGATAGTTCGGAGCTCCAAGGGGAATCAAGAGACTTCATGTACTAGGTGCATGAACAATCAGTCTGCTGCAGTGGTTCCCAAACTGGGGTTCGTGAAATGTTACACGGGGTTCTCAGGAAAAAATTCCCTAATGGTGGACAGAGCTGTCCCTAGGAACCCCGGGCAGCACGGGGCGAGCAGCACGGAGCCCCTGGACTCCCAAGAGCTAAGCAGATCAAAGCAAGCATATCTATCAAACTTCAAGACTCCTTACAAGAAACAGAAAGGGAGGTGGATATTTTTTGCTGTTTTTAAAATTAAATAGGTAGCTAGTCTTGTTTTTAAAATTACTATGAACAACAAGTTTAAGCTTTGTTATAATGTTCGTTGTTTGCCTGGACTGCTCAAGACCTTAATGCTTGTGTAGGAGGAATTCTTTGAGTTGGCTTCTTAAATACCTTCATGCTCTTTCACATCTGATACTCCTTGATGAAACATAGGAGCCCTGTCTTATAACAGGCTTATTCAAAGTGATACAAGCTATGACAGTGAGATCTTGGAAGAATGTTGCCATTTTCATAATGTAATAAAAATACTGTAATGATAAATAATAATTAATAATAGTGTGTAATAAGCAAGTTATACTAACATTTTATATTTCCAAGATCACTGCTTTTATATTTTATACTCAGGTAAAGGAGAAAATCCCTGGAAATATTCATTTTGAGGAGGGGGTTCGCGAGACTTGACATTTTAAAGAAAGGGGTTCACAGGTTGTTGAAGTTTGGGAACCACTGGTCTACTGTAAAGAGGGAACAGTGTAAACAAAGGAGGCCCAGCTGGCTACAAGGAGTAAGCCTCTCACTCAGCTTCTACCAGAGGGATTTTAATTCAGAAATGTCAGATGATTTTCCACCTTAAGGAAGCTGGGAGAGGCTGGAAGCACAGGGGCTGGAGCACCCACCGAAAAATAAATAAATAGTGGGTGCCCAGCAGCCACCTGCCAATCAGTTGTTCAGCAACGGGGGGGTGGGGATGGAGTGGTGACAGGAAGAGGTGTAGTGAGGGTGGGGCACTCGGGGAGGGGGCGGGAACAGGTGGGGCAGGGCCTCAGGAGGGGGTGGAGCGGGGTTGGCATTGGGGGAACAGGGCAGAGTGGGGGCAGGGCCTTGGGCGGAGCAAGGGTAGAGCACCCACCCGGAAAGAAGAAAGTTGGCGTCTGTGATTGGAAGGGGTCCGGCGGAGAGAAGAATTTTACCTACATTGTTTTCTATGGCTTGAGAATGTTCCCACTGTGCAGATATCAGGCACCTACAGAAAACTGATCATCCAAGTGCAGTTTTCACCCTTTGAGCATTCTGATTCCAAGTTCACACTCACCCAACCTACAGTGAAGACCCCAGCCTAACTCCCACGGACAAACATTTGGCTCAACTCAGGTACAATGGGTTAGGGCAGGTTGGTGAAACAGAAGAGAATTCATTCACAGCTACTACATCCTGAGACCTCTGCCGCAACCTAAGAAAATATCTTTGTTCAGGGTGGCACAAACAGCATGTGAAGCAAGTTCAGATCTCAATGGGAGATAATAATTCCCTCCGATTTATTAGGCTAATAAAACACCTTGGTCCTTTTGGCAGTGACAACCCTCGAGCATGTTTACCTCCTTCCAGCAGGTTTTGAGAGCCTGTAGCAAAGAAATCTGAGTCCCATGAGGAAGAATTCCAAGCTAGCTGTGGTTCAAGCCCATCACTATAACATCCAGAAAAGGGAGGTACAACAGAGCCCAAACTAGGATACGACAACTCATGACACCAAGCAAAACAAAAGTTATCCACTTTGATTTTCTGCTCCTTTTTGCGACAAGTATTGCCCAAATCTATACAGAAATCCCGTTTGAGGGATGAAACGACACGAGAAGGGGAGAAAATTATACCACCTCCGACCACGTGGTCTGTTGCTATTTTTCAGGTAATTAACTAAATTCACTTCTTTACTGTGCAAATGGCAAGTGAGATTTTGACCCAGTTCCATAACTTCATGAACACCCTAACATGCCAGCTGTTCTCACTCTTCCTAAATCAAAGCAAAAGCTGGACAAAACATTTCCATTCTAGATTCCAAAGTTAATGTCACTCCAGGAAGCTATTTTGGGGACTGGAAAAGCCTTTTTTTCCTGTTGAAGAACAGGACTGCAAATCTCCATAGCCTCAGCTATTAGCCATACACCTCCACTACCAAACATCTTGAAGTAAAATGATGGAAACCAAGATCCCAAGCCTATATACGCTTAGGTCTGGTCCACACTAACCCCCCACTTCGAACTAAGGTACGCAAATTCAGCTACGTTAATAACGTAGCTGAATTCGAAGTATCTTAGTTCAAACTTACCGCGGGTCCAGACGCGGCAGGCAGGCTCCCCCGTCAATGCCGCGTATTCCTCTCGCCGAGCTGGAGTATCGGCGTCGACGGCGAGCACTTCCGGGATCGATCCGGGATCGATTTACCGCGTCTAGACAAGACGCGATAAAATCGATCCCAGAAGATCGATTGCTTACCGCCAGACCCGGAGGTAAGTGTAGACCTACCCTTACAGTATGTCTACACTGCAGCTGTAAGGTGCGATTTCCAACTCAGGTAGACATACAAACGCTAGCTCTGCTCAAGCCGGCGCACTAAAAAGAGCAGCATGGCTGTAGCAGCACAGATGGCAAGTTGAGCTAGCCACCCCAAATACATATCCGGTGGTCAGGCAGGACTGTACTTGGCAGCTAGCCCAGGCCACCACCATGGCCAGATTATTTTTAGCACGCCCTTAGCTCAAACGGAGCTAGCGCATGACATGTACATCTACCCACATTGAGAACTGCACCTCCAGTGCAGGGTAGATATACCTCGTGCCAGGGTAGTGCTTGCTAATACCTGCAGTCCCACTGACCCCATGACTGATACAGTTAACCACGACACCTACTGGTGTTTTCTGAAGAGGGCTTCAAGTCTCAGAAGAAACATTTAGAAAACCTATACCCCCTCCCCCTCCCCCGGATTTAAGCATCTCCCTTGTACACATGCTAATAACACTGCAGATTAATTTAGAAAAACTGTTTTCTCTCCTGCCATTCCAGAGAAAACTATATTGATATGAGAAGTAGTGGAAGATGAATACAGAGGGATCAAACACTAACTCCATAAGGATTAGGAGGGGAGAAGGATAGCTTCTCTCTCCTTTCACCATTTCAGGGCTATTTATGAGCATGAATTAAGGATTACTGGAGTCTAGACAGGCATCTCTTCATTAATTATGAATGTTGTAATTTCCCTAAATAATACAGAAAAAAATTGTTTAATCATTGAAAAGCACCATCAATAATACATCCCCTCACCCATAAACTAACATCGCCATTGCTTTTCCTACTCAAGGATCATTTTAAGGAAAGGAGAGAGAAAACACTGCCAACTTGTTAATTTATGGGAGGTACTGAGAGACTACATTGATGAGGACTGGACAAACGGAGACCTAGAAATTACATTTCACGCTTCATTAGCTGCTACTGAAATCAGCGTTCACGTTTTGTAATGGAAGCATGTCATCCCCACATGCTCTCAAGGGGAAGGGAGATTTCTACAATATATGGATTCAGGCTGGTGTGGATGGAGTTTGACTTTAGGAGTAGGATTTATTTTTAATTTATTTTTTAAGGTAATGGGGGGGGGGGGAAGAGGGGGAACCAAGCCAAACCAGAGACTTTTTCCTTAGCCTATATTTAAGAGAAAATCCATGCACAGAGCTTAAAAGTTAGGCCTGGTCTACACTAGAAAGTCATATCTCTAACTCTACCAGTATGATTCAAGTAGTGAAATGCCTCTATTACTACAGTTATACTGCTATAAAAGGTGTTTTAGGCCAGAATAGCTTTTCACTTACAGGAAAGGGAACAACTATGCCAGTATAAGTCACCTTTTTACCAGTATAACTGTGTGTATATATATGGGATTGTAACAGTATAACCATATTGGCTTCAAAAAATTCCTCACACCCCTAACTGGCATAATTATATTGGTATAGCTTACAAGTTTACCAGCCCTTAGAGGATATTCAGCAAAAAGTAAACCGATGCATCCATTCCTTTTATTGATCATTCTCCTATAAGCAATTAAGTGGAAAGCGAGCAAAGAGAGCACAAGAGGATTAAATGCAATACTGAAACATGAAGCTTACCCTTAGCTCACTAATCATGTACTGGACGTGGAAAGGAATGACAGGAGGTATGAGAATAAATTAAATATGGACTGATGGTATATCAAACTACATGTCAGAATGCTCTATGGCAGGCCAATCTTTATTATTTATTTGAGGTAGATGCTTTCCAAATACTTAAGCAGGAGGATGTTTACTCCAAGGAGGTCCCAATCTAAGGACCAGGGTCTGGGGACCGAGAATTACACAACAGGCAATTTATTTACAAGTCAGCTTGATTCATTACAGGCAGCACAGCAGAAATGGGATTTTAAGAGGGACTTAACATGCAGACAAGGTAGGAGGATACAGATAAGATCAGAGCTGCAGTTTTAGTGCTGGGAGCAGCATTAGAAAAATGATCTATTCAGCATTCTGTGCACTGGATTTGTCAGACAGCGAGATTGGTAAATGGCCTTAAAGATGCTTAAGACTCACCTCTGCAATGAAGCCTATAAAAAAATCACTCAATAAAGGCTAGGGTAGCAGGTGTGCTGTCACTTCTGCTCACTGAATAAATCAGGACTGCTTCTCTGCTTATCATTCTCCCACACACTGATTTGTTTTATCCACCTGTTGTCTTATCCTATGTACAGATCGCAAGCTCTCGCAGGTGGGGACTATCTTTGTATTATCTCCTACCACAACAGAGCCCTAATCCCCAATCAGATCCTACTGTAATAGAAGGAGTAAGTACAAATGACAAATTGTGTGGGATTTCTCTGAAGGGCTGCAGAGCCAACTTGGAGCAAGCTAGAATTGTCTAAGGAGCGTGGGGGAAGGAAGAGGGAGAAAGGTCACAATCCTAAATGCGACATTACATTTCCAAAAGGTGATCATATTTTCAAGTAGCACTTTCTCTACAAACAAGAAAAGAAATGGGCAGCGAAAAACTTGTATGGTCTGTGTTGGTTTTTTAAACTACTTTACTGGAAGCCCTTTAAAAAAAAAAAAATGACCACTGGCCTGGAAGATTCAACTCCAAGCCCACAGAGAAAACTAAAGCCTGCAATATTTCACTGCAAGGAAATCCAGCCCTCTGCATGAGCCAAATTTCTATCAGGACTTGGGGTGGGTTGGGACAAAAGGTTTGTGCCACCAAACTCCGTAAATTGTATTGTTTCAACATTTCTCCTTCCCTTTGGAGACTCTCTTACAATTCAATTCCAGAATCTTGTGCTATTTTAAGCAACTCCATGTTAAAAACAGGATTTCATGTTTGTTTGGCATGCCTATAAAAACTTTTCCGCTGGAACAAAGATTTAAAACTGTGACTCAAAATGACTTCACAATGGGGGGTTGATTATCTTGAGGACCAGAATATCCTCTTATTAGATACATGTTCATTTTTCTTTCCTGTACTTCATGAGGTGGTATAAATCTGACAATTCATTAGTGGCATGCAGACAATCAGGGATAACTCATTTAGAAAAAAAAATTCTGTTGCTTGCTTGGAGCACAATAAAAAGAAATAGCAAAGGATTTCAGTGAAACAAACCAAATTAAGGGGATCTTTTTTATTATTTTTCTATCATCATAGTGCCTGAGGTCCCTTTTGAGGAATTACAGCCCTATCATGCTAGACGCTGTCCAAAACACATAGCGAGACATCCCCTTCCTGAAAGGATTAAGAGTCTCAAACATTGTCTCTATGAGAAAATCGGAACTTAGTTAAAATTGGCACAATCCCTTTGTAAAACACTCTTATTTTGGATTAAGAGTGCTTTATGTTGATTTAGTTTAAGTCAATTCCTTACACATTTCAAAATCGATTTAATTATATTGGTACAATTTTCTCTGGTAGGCAAGACAGACAAACAATGGGAAAGAAAACAAGACGACAGAAGTGAAGTGGCACGCCCAAGGTCACTCAGGGGGTCGGTGACACAGGCAGGAATAGAAACCAGGTCTCCTGAGTCCCACTTTAGTACCCCATCCACTGGGCAACACCGCCTCTTTAAAGAATATGTTCAATGTTTTCTAAATAAAAAGAGTATTCAAATAACTAGGTGCTATTAAACCCAACCCTAGTGCTAAGCTTCTGCCAGCACCCACTAACATCCCCATGTGAGGCCTCATCTACACTAGGGTACTCAATCGTTTCTGCTCTAATCAGTGCAAAACAATCAAGTGGTGCACAAATGATCAGGTGCATCTCCACTAGCCATCTTCAGTCACTGAAAGGTTTGTCCTTGCATCCACATTAGAGCTGCCTTACAGACTCAGGTGGGATGGCTCTCAAATGTGCAGCTGGTTCAGTCCCATTCATGGTGACACCACGAGCACCCTTTTCTTAGCACTGTCTGCAGAGGGCAAGAACCCAGGAGCCATGAACACCGAAGTGTCCTCCCGTCTGCAGTGCTGGTCCCAGGAGGTTACGGCTGATGTGCAGGGGTACGGTTTACTTAACTTAATTTGGTTTAACACCAGGGGCTCAGGAACAGGCCAAGAGCCAGGCTGCTACTGCACAAGCTCAACACGTAAACACGGGCCTCCCAGCTTAATAAAAAACTCTTTCCTACCATTCTGCCTGCTGCCTTGCTTGTTGCTAATGAAACACTGCAGGAATCCCTGGTTGAAGTTCCGTGGCCTGTGGTGTACAGGAGGTTAGATGAAATGAGCACGGTGCAGCCTTAAGCTATCATTCTGCGCACTCATTTCACATAGAAGTCACTGGTCCTGGAGAGCCTGTCACTCTCAACCTGGGCTGGAGCGGAGTTGGCAGCCCCTCAAAGCAAAAGGCTGTGAAGGTTCTGTTCTCCCATTACCAATCCCTGAGCTATCAGCATCCTCGCCATGTTTATTCTCCTAATTAGGGGACAGCCTGCACACCGACCTAGTTCAAAGGGAGCAAATTTTGAGCAAAGTAGAAGCTGAGCTCTTGCATGCAGGTCCTCTGGCTGCTCTTGGGTCAGTGGCCAATACTAGAAAGCGCGGAAGTGACTGCTAGGGGCAAAATGTGATTTTAAACCAATCACTGGTTCCTGCGCCAAGTTTTAAACAGACACCTCAGAGGGACATTAGCTGACTGCCTCTCTGAAGGCAGCGGCAATGTACATTTCTGTTGCTATATCAAAACACATCTCTCAACTGATGCACTATGCAATAAGTATTCTGCTAATCACAGGGTGCTCTGTGCTTCTTGACCTGAATTATTATTATTATACTTGGCTTAGCTGCAAAGGAATCTCCCTTCCAAGCACAGTGTGCTAGGCAAGAGATGAAAAAACCCAAATCCTTTACTGGTTGTGGCATAAGCCAGTGAATGGCATTCTAGCGTGTAATTACTTTTAACAGGAAAAAAAAAAATCTCTTGCTAGGTTTTCCATTTTATGCTAGAACAAAATCACCACAAAAAGAAAAAAGCTGAACACGGCAACATAAGCCATACTGTGCCCTTCTTTCAACTCACCCGCTGAGAGTTATATTTATCACTCAACTGTAATGTAAAAACAAATTTAACTGAAGAAAACTATTTTGCTGCTTAAAAGGGACACTCTCTTAGTTCAGGCCACACATTTAGATATTCCAAAAATAAAGACAATTAAAATAAAAAAAGCTCAAAGTTAACTGAGTGTTTAGGAACGGTAGGCTGGCAGATCTCAATCTCCACAGCTGGCAGATGGGCTTCAGGCCAAAAGCCAACCTCTGACTGAGGTGGACCACAAGAAAATGACTCTATGAACAGGTTATTCTTTAACTATTGACTTCAGGGTTTCCTGCATCTTCCCCTGAAGCATCCAGTTGTCAAAGATAGGATACTAGACAAGATGGACCAAGGGTGTGATCCAGTCTGACAATTCTTACGGTGACTGATCAGTTTGTAATGACAGAGGAGGAGATAGACCTGGGTGTATTGGTTGATCACAGGATGACTATAAGCTGCCAATGTGATATGGCCGTGAAAAAGGCTAATGCAGTCCTAGCAGGCATCAGGCGAGGTATTTCCAGTAGAGATAGGAAAGTGTTAATACCACTGTACAAGGCACTGGTGAGACCCCATCTGGAATACTGTGTGCAATTCTGGTCTCCCGTGTTTAACGAAGATGAATTCAAACTGGAACAGGTGCAGAGACGGGCTTCTAGGATGATCCGAGGAATAAAAAGAGAAGAGACTCAGAGAGCTCGGCTTGTTTAGCCTAACCAAAAGAAGGCTGAGGGGAGATATGATTACTCTCTATAAATACATCTGATGGATAAATACCAGGGAGGGAGAGGAGTTATTTAAGCTAAGTGGCAATGTAGACACAAGAACAAATGGAAATAAACTAGCCATGAACAAGTTTAGGCTTGAAATTAGGTGGAGGGTTCTAACCATCAGAGGAGTGAAGTTCTGGAATAGCCTTCCAAGGGGAGCAGTGGGGGCAAAACACCTAACTTGTTTCAAGACTGAGCTTGCTAAGTTTATGAGGAAACTGCCTGCAATGGCATGTAGCCGATCTGCACATATCTCCAATGGCTGGTGATGGGACACTAGTTGGGGAGGGCTCTGAGTTACTACAGAGAATTCTTTCCCAGATGTCTGGCTTGGTGGGTTTAACTTACCTCTGCGGCACAGTACACAGGTCACTTGCAAGTTTAAACTAATGTAAATGGTGAATTCTCTGTAACATGAAGACTTTAAATCATGATTTGAGGACTGCAGTAACTCAGCCAGAGGTTATGGGTCTAGTACAGGAGTGGGTGAGTAAGGGTCCGTGGCCTGCAATGTGCAGGAGATCAGACTAGATGATCATGATGGTCCCCTCTGACCTTAAAGTCTATGAGTCTATGTTCCTAAACCCACAGAGCAGGAACAGTAGCAGCGCAAGCTTTCCTAGCTGGGACAATCCCCTCCGCAGGCTAGTGATCAATCTGCATTAGCAGAGCCAGTTTTTCAACACAATTCCTCCTAACACACAGTTTGCCCGGCCAGCACAGGAATCATCATTTTAAAGTCATGCTTGGAAACCATGATGTGCCACATTGGGCCATAAAGCAATAATCAAAGCTCCCTACAAATTTCAATGTAAAGGTCATTTAAAAAAAAAAAAAAAAAAAAAAGACAATGGCACAATATAACTCTGCGTTCCAGTTTCTAATGTCTACAGACAGCATTACCATGTGCTGTTCTCGGCCCAGTTCCTGTTAGAAAAGTAAGCCCATTATTACTCCAAATGAAGTCAGTGACTAAACTCCCACTGACGGAACAGAATCAGCCCCATACGTCTTTAAAACAGAAAACCCCCATAGCAATTGGCACTAACAGCTAATGACAGATGAACAGCCCTGGAGAACAAAATATCCCTTTCACCACTGGAGTGGTGAGGGTATCCCAGAACACTGCCTGGAAAGTGGCCCATGTGAGGAATGCTTGTAACTCTCAGAAACAGAATAGTGGGTGAAAAGTACATTGGATGCTTACATTCATAGGTGCTGGAACTAGGGGTGCTGCCGTATCCCCGGGCTTGAAGTGGTTTCCATTATACACAGGGTTTACTCTTCGGTTCAGTGGTTCTCAGCACCCCCCTATACAAATTGTTTCCAGCAACCCTAACATTTAATTTCCCTGCAAGGAATTTCACATATTCCTAGCAGCACAGGGAAGTGTTTTACCTTGATGGTATCTCTTTAAATAGTGACCAGAGTACACCAGCCAAGAAGAAATTACTATCCAAAATGAAAATTCACACTGTGCGGATGCATCTGCATTTGTTCAGAGCTCAACTTAAATGACCTCTGAGCTCCATGGTCTGAGGCAGCAGCGCTGGGACTTGCACACGGCAAACATTCTGGAAACAGCTGCCTAGTCTGTGCACAGGGGCCTGGAATGAGTAACTTTCCCAACACGGAAACTGTTGCACTGGGGGTTCTTGGAAAAAGATTGCTCAGACGAAGCCGTTCAACAGGCTCACTCGCTCTCCCGAGCCTGACACAGCCAGGAACAGACGGGGAGAGCAGTGCCAGAACTAACATTATCTAGTTGCAGTACCCAGGGCTCATTCTTACAGGTACTGTGATTGCTCAAATGGTTCTGACTGTTATTAAAACACAAAGGAACCGGTTTACTTACCAAATAAACAAGCGTGAAAAATTCCCCTCTGGAATCACTTGCTAAGCGCAGTCGAAATCCACGCCATGCTGGAAGGATTGTGCTCTGCTCAGTCTCACATGGGCAGCAATGCCACAGCCAAAGCCCTTTGGAAATGAAAATCAGCCACAAAACTGAGCCAGAAGACACAGGCTTTCACCAAGCTGCGCTGCCATCAAAGCCAGCCGCAGAAAAGCTGATGGCCGGGACCCTGTGCTGCAGGAACATATCCTTGGAGCGCAGGCTACAGGAAAAGCCACCTGTGAGTAGAGGAGGAAGTTTCTGCAATAAGGTCCTACCCATTTACTAGAGCTCATGGCTTGTGACACAAACACTAGGCTATTAACCCTGGCCTCCTAGACCACGTTTCAATTCTGATAAACCGAGCTTGCAAAACCCACTCAACCAGGGTGAGCTCTAATTTGCAGCAGGTGAATGGGACCATGGAGCAGAGAGTGTTCACATTGGGAGGGTTGCACTGATTCAACTAAATTCCCCTCCCCCGCCCCAAAACTTGTGTAGTTAAATCAATGCAAAAACTGTGCACAGACCAGCCTGAAGACTAAGGCCTAATAGGCACGAGAGAAAGTTTTCACGCCTTGATGAAAATTACATTCTGCCTCCATAAATTCTCCCTGCTGTAGTTTAAACAGGTTCCAACATTACTTAATTTCCTCTACTAGAGACTTGTGCAGCAACTGTTAAACTACCACCACGTTCCATCCCAGAGAAGGCTACATGTCAGTTAAGTAATCCCTGCGCTTTGTGTATCAGTTTATAAAATGAACTGGGGCCTGCTGGCATGAACAGGTGCTGAATCAGTGTAGGATTACTGGGCACAAGGACCTTCCGGACTTTATTATGATGCATGGAGAAGGAAGATACATACTAAGGAAGGAGGAATAGGAGAGACCAGGGGAAAAATAGCACTCATTTGTTTCCTCCCTTTGTCATAGTGCAAAGATTGGCTTTTTAGTTTAAAGAAAAAAGTTAGGAAGGATGGCTTTGTGGTTAAGGTGCTAGCCTGGGACACAAGAGACCCTGAGTTCAGTTCCCAGCTTTGCCAGAGGCTTCCTATGTAACTCTGGGCAAGTTGCTTAGTCTCTCTGTGCCTCAGTTCCCCCCCCCCCCCCCCCCCCCCCGCAAAACAGAGATGATAATTCTCCTCTCTGTCTACTCTCAGGAGAGAGTAAACTCTTCTGGTCAGGGACTGTCTCTTATAACAGCTCCTAGCACAATGCAGCCACAATTTCAGTTGGCTCTGTGGTGTTATTGTAGTACAAATAACACTAAAAGATACCAAAAGGGACTGTGCAGGGCCCTTTAAGTGTGAGTGCTGTGAGCCTAGGCTTCTGAAGAGTTGGCTTTTAACAGTGGGGAACCCCAGTAAATGTTGTACGCAGGAGGGATTTTTGGGAGGCATGTGACTGAATGCGCTTAGCAAAGGAAGGGGCCTATGGCTTGGTGAGAGAAGTGGAATGGAGATATGACCAAGGGCTGGTCTCTCCACAGTAGCAGGCCTGGAAAACAGCCATCCAGACTGGTGGAACAGAGCCAGTAAAGGCCTGGGTCAGCCAAAGGGACAGAATGGAGAGATACTGCCAGCAAGATACAGCATGGACTAGGGGTGTAAATATCGTTTTTAAAAGTACCCGTTTAAACTATTCAAATTATACCAGTTAACCGTTTAATCGTTAACAAGTTCACAATCTACCCCTGGCTTGGGGGAGGAGGGCACCCTGCTGTCTCTCCTCGGAGGTGGAGTACAGTGGGCTGGGGGATTGTTTGCATGTGCATGGCTGGTGGAGCTGCACATCTTGCTCTGATTCCCCCCCCACTCTCCCAGTTATTAGGCGCTGCCCAGTGCAGTTAGTTTAGCGGCTCGCTGCCGGGCGAGCAGCAGTGCCTGGGCAGATCCAAGTGTTCCAGCCGATCCAATAGCTCCCAGACAGACCCACCCCTGCAGCCAGCTGCAAGGAAAGCAGAGCCGGGGAGAGGGGGGGGAGAGGGGTGTGCCGGGCTGCCCCCAGCGGGGCCCCGAGCTGCGAGAGCGCTGCAAGCTCCAGCACCCCCTCCCCACCCCCGGTATTGCTGCGGCGTTTTTAAATGCGCACATTAGGTATTACAATATCGCAAAACTATTTTACCAATCTGTTTTAAACGTTAAATACAACATATTAATAGTAAGACTAATACTTATCGGTTAACCAGTTAATCTTTTCCATCCCTAGCGTGGACAGGATAGTGCGGCGGGATGCAGAAGGGACCTGGCACTCATTCTTGAGTCCAGGCTGGGATTTCCAGCAAGGTGGGAGCAAGTCCTCCTCTCCTGGCCCTACACAAATGCAGAAGAGGAACTACTGCCCTGTAAGGGTGGAGATAGTGTGCGGCTCTGTGAGGACTTAGCCAGAGGGCTATGCTGTCTTTGTGATCCAGGGAAACTGTTATTGATAATAATACTAAGAATTATTATTGTTACCATAGTAGCTAGGACCCCAATGTGCTAGATACTGTATGAACACAGAACCCTGCCCCCACAGAGCTTACAATCTCAACGTAAGACAAGAAACAACAGATGGCTAAAGACAGCTGGGGGAGTGCAAGGCAACAAGGCAGGTTGACCAGAGGGTGGAAACTGAGGCTACATCTACACTACAGGGGGGGGGGTCGATTTAAGATACGCAAATTCAGCTACGCTGAATTCGACGTATCGCAGCCAACTTACCCCGCTGTAGGGACGGTGGCAAAATCGACCTCTGAGGCTTCCCGTCGACGGTGCTTACTCCCACCTCCGCTGGTGGAGTAAGAGCGTCAATTCGGGGATCAATTGTCGCGTCCCAATGGGACGCGATAAATCGATCCCCGAGAGGTCGATTTCTACCCGCCGATTCAGGCGGGTAGTGTAGACCCAGCCTGAGGAAGATGCCTGGAGACTGGAAGCCAAGGGAAGTAAGACTATCTTGCCACAGATAACAGAGGATCAGCCCACAGCTGGTCACCCAGGGTGGATTAAGATTTTTTTTTAATCAAGATTTTTTGTTAATAAAATGCTTTTTGAGGAAAAAAAACCTATCTAAAGTTAGTTTTAGATAAGATACATTATAGCTCAAAGATATCTCATCATGGAATCGGGACTATAAATTCTAATTCTATAATATGAGACAATATATTCATGTAATGTTTAAGAAAAGTTTTGTAAATGAGTTACAATAGTTCATGGATTAGGGACCCAGTCTTATGGGGTTCCAGGGGTTTCTGTATAGATTACTTAGGTTAATCTTTCTATCTATCCAATGGGACTCAGTGCTCAGTCTAGAAGATACCATCAGAGATGCTTAGTTTTGCAGTTTTCAAACTGTGGATTTGTGTTTCCAGAGACAACATGCTTGTTAACAGCAAAAATGTTTTTAAATAAATAAATAAATTATATAGAGAGGTGAGAAAAAGACCTCAACCCTATTGTCCCTCTGCAAATTGGGGTACACAGAGTCAATACCTTATCTCTCTCTAAAAGTACAGTTTCAAAAAGTTCAATGAATAGAAGATTGTTGGGGGCAGAACAGATCTGGACAAGGAGAAGTCTGGAGATAAATATGAGAAGGGAGGGACAGGCAATAAAAACAAAAGTGAAACTGTTTGAGCAGCATGTTCCAGAACTCTTGAGGTCTTTCTGAGTGTAGCCTTCATTGATTTGAGAGCTATCATACCATTCTCTCACTAGAAGAGAAAACCTATAATGGCAGCAGGCCATAAAAGAGACCCACTTTGGGAATATTTTAATGAAGTAAGTGAGAAAGTAACGGACTTATTAGATAAGGGAAATGCGGTGGACCTAATATACCTGGATTTCAGTAAAGCGTTTGATACTGTACCCCATGAGGAATTATTAGTTAAACTTGAAAATATGGGGATCGATATGAAAATCCAGAGGTGGATAAGGAATTGGTTAATGGGAAGAATGCAGCGGGTCGTATTAAAGGGTGAACTGTGAGGTTGGAGGGAGGTTACTAGTGGAGTGCCTCAAGGTTCAGTTTTGGGACCCATTTTATTTAATCTATTTATAACTGACCTCGGAACCGATTGCAGGAGTGGGCTGATAAAGTCTGCGGATGATACGAAGGTGGGAGGCATTGCAAATTCGGAGGAGGATAGGGATATTCTGCAGGGAGACTTGAATGAGCTTGTGAATTGGAGTGTCAGAAATAGGATGAAGTTTAATAGTGAAAAGTGTAAGGTGATGCACTTGGGGATGACTAATAACAATTTTAGTTACAAGTTGGGGACGCATTGGTTAGAAGTAACGGAAGAGGAGAAGGACCTAGGGGTCCTTGTAGACCGCAGGATGACTATGAGTCGACAATGTGACGTGGCGGTGAAAAAAGCCAATGCAGTCTTGGGATGCATTAGGCGAGGTATATCTAGTAGGGATAAGGAGGTCCTGCTTCCGTTGTATAAGGCACTGGTGAGACCTCATTTGGAGTACTGTGTGCAGTTCTGGTCTCCCATGTTTAAAAAAGATGAACTCAAACTGGAACGGGTGCAGAGAAGGGCGACTAGGATGATTAGAGGAATGGAAAACCTGTTGTATGAAAGGAGACTAGAGGAGCTTGGGTTGTTTAGTCTGACAAAACGAAGGCTGAGGGGAGATATGATTGCTATCTTTAAATATATCAGAGGGGTAAATACAAGGGAGGGAGAGGAATTATTCCAGCTTAGTACTAATGTGGACACGAGAACGAATGGATATAAACTGGCCGTGGGGAAGTTCAGGCTTGAAATTAGACGAAGGTTTCTGACCGTCAGAGGGGTGAAATATTGGAACGGCCTTCCGAGGGAAACGGTGGGGGCGACGGACCTGTCTGGATTTAAGATTAAGTTAGATAAGTTTATGGAGGGAATGGTTTAATGGTAAAACATAGTAGCCAAGGAATACCAAGCAATGGTAGGTAAATAATATAATGGCTAACAGGGGTCAGGCTAGCGACTCTTGCCTAAATGCTCGGGGTCTTACTGATCGCCATATTTGGGGTCGGGAAGGAATTTTCCTCCAGGGTAGATTGGCTGAGCCTCTGGAGGTTTTTCGCCTTCCTCCGCAGCATGGGGCAGGAATCACTAGCAGGAGGGTCTCTGCCAATTGAAGTCACTAAAACACAGGATTGGGGACATCAACAGCAGAGTCCAGGGAAGGGGTAGGGACGGTTTTGTGACCTGCAGCATGCAGGGGGTCAGACCAGATGATTATAATGGTCCCTTCTGACCTTAAAGTCTATGAGAAGTTCCTCTACCTGTGGGTAAGACAGGCATACGTGCAAAATGCAAACAGTGCAACAAAGAAATGCAAGGCCTGGTTGCCCGAATGAAACAACATCATGAGAAGTGTTCCTTCTCAGGAGGAAGCTGCATTGAAGATGATGAAAAGAACACGTCTGAACATGCAGGATCTTCAGGTTGGTAAACTTTTTTATTTCATACTTCTTTCTTAAGGACTGCCTGTCTTCCTTCTGGACTATTCTTGAATTCTCATGTTTAAGCAATAAATATAGTTGTTACTCTATGGTACTATCATTTTAGATGCAGTTGTGATAAAAAATAAATAGCTGACATAGGCAGATCTTCCTTTTGCAATTTCACCTTTAAAGTAGTACTGAGTGTCAGTGAACGCAATGAGTAATACAAAATGATCAGTATGATAATAATAATTAAATAACTGCATTGACTTATTTTGTTTAGGAGAATCCATCCTTAACATACAGGATTCTGAAGACTACCCACCTTCAAGATCACCATAATTTTGCATAGTGTCAGAGTTATCTGCCACTGATAGTGTTTCAGTCACATCACGTATGTCACATAGCCACAGTATATCACCTGTAGCGAAAAGAAAAAATAATAATCTGTCATCCAGAAACAACCATAAATAAGTTTGTGATAAGAACCAGCAGATTACAAAAAGAGATAATTGATGAAAAAATTGCCCAGTTTGCTTATGCAACAAACTCTCCTTTCCGTATGATTGAGAACCCACACTTCATTAACATGGTTCAAACATTAAGACCAGGGTACAGTCCACCCAACAGAGCAGATGTCACAGGCAAATTGCTGAATAAAGTGTACGAAAGAAAAATTGAGCACTGTGCAAAAGGTCTAGAGGGTGAAATTGTTAACCTGAGTCTTGATGGGTGGAGCAATGTCCACAATGATCCTGTTGTATGTGCTTGTGTGACAACAGAAGGAGGGAATGTCTTCCTAACAGAAAGAACTGATACATCAGGAAATGCACACACAGCAGAATACTTACAAGAAGTAGTAGTAAAAGATATAACAAACTATGAAAAAATGCAAATGTCTAGTACGCAGCTTGGTCACAGACAATGCTGCAGACGTATCCAAGATTAGAAGAAATTATTTAGAAGAGAGTCCCAAGCTAATAACATACGGTTGCAGTGCTCATTTGATGCCCCTCCTAGCCAAAGACTTCAGTGTTCCACAAATAAAGGCTAATGTTGTTGAAATTGCAAAATACTTCCGTAATAATCACTTTGCAGCAGCTACTCTGAAAAAAAGTGTGAGGAACCAAGCTAACTCTCACACAAGACGTCCAATGGCACTCAGTAGTGGACTGTTTTGAGCACTATATCAAGACCTGGCCTAATCTGATGACAGTTTGTGAACAAAACTGTGAAAAAATAGATGGCATTGTCACAGCCAAAGTTCTCCACATTGGGCTTAAGAGAAATGTTGAACACATGCTGAGTACCCGGAAGCCTATTTCTGTAGCCTTGAACAAACTGCAGGGAAATAGCTGTTTTATTGCTGACGCTGTTGACATTTGGAAGGAACTGAGTGAGATCTTAAAAAGAGAAATATGCAATGACAAAGTTAAATTACAAGCTTAAAAAAAAACAAATGGGACAAGCACTATCTCCAGCTCATTTTCTTGCAAATATTCTCAATACTCAGTACCAGGGTCAAACCTTAACTGCTGAAGAAGCGGAGTTGGCTATGACATGGACATCCAGCAATCATCTCTTCATAATGCCAACTCTAATGAACTTCAGAGCTAAGGGTGAACCACTCAAGAAATATATGTTTGCTGATGATGTTTTAAAGAAAGTCACACCAGTGAACTGGTGGAAGTCACTTAAGCACTTGGATTCAGAGACTGCTGAAGTGATAATCTCACTTTTAATAGCTTCTTCTGCTGGTGTAGAAAGAATATTTTCTTCCTTTGGACTAATTCATTCTACATTGAAAAATTGTTTGGGAACTGAAAAAGCAGGAAAACTTGTTTTTCTTTTCCAGATTATGAACAAACAGGAAAATTAAGATGAAGACGGCTGAGTTAGCTGCAGAAGCCAATATTTTAAGTTTCTCATGTTGACCTAGCTGACATAGTCAATTTAATTTGTTTTGTTTTTAATATTTCATTTAACTATTTTAGTTAAAAACAATTTTAACAAAAACAAGCCTGATTTTAAAAAAAACTTGAATGTTTATAAGTAAATTCAAAAATTCATATGCTTCTTTTGTTAAAACATTATGTTTGCTGTTGAAGAAAAAAATCCAGAATACATAACGTTGTTGTTTTAGTTAAATAAAACAATTTAAATGTCTGTCTGGTGATGTTCTCCTCCTAATACAGCATGGCAAGAAAATCCTCCAAATATTAATGATTAAACCTGTTGAATTGGAGATAGTTCACCTCCCAATGACTTCATAAATATCTGCTTCAATTACCTTTGGTAAATGAAATAACCAAGCAATCATTTATCTTCTGATATAGTTGAACAACTAATCTGAGGTTTTCAAACTAAATCACTTTAAAAATGTATAGTGCGTACCTTCTAAAAATGAAACCTGCATCTATCTCGGAGTTGTGAAGAATATGTATTAAGGTTATAACAACCAACAAGAATGCACTTTTATGTAGAAATCCATAATTCAATCGAGTCTTCCTGACTAGTGATTGAAATCATGATTGAAATCAATTTGATTTAAATCAAGTCCACCCTGTGGGTCACCTCTTAAAACCTGGCTTCAAAGGGAAGGCGGTGATCTGCCCAACACAGACACAAGACCCACAAATTCCCTATTCTCAGCTTTCCCGCTTTAAGGGGATGGCATAAAGATTTGTTTCTGAAATAACGAAAAATAAGCAGTAATCCACATCAGAACCACCACACACATGCAGGCACCCCAAACAACCCTTAACTAGCCAGGCTGTTATCTTCACCGCAGTCTTGACTTCAGTTTTATTTTTTTTTTATAGCATATCTTTCTACTTAACATCCAGACCAGCTAGACCAGGGGTGGCTAACCTGAGCCTGAAAAGGAGCCAAAATTTACCAATGTACATTGCTAAAGAGCCACAGTAATACATCAGCAGCCCCCAATCAGCTCCGCCTCCCCCTCACGGCTCAGTGCCCCCCCTCCCTCCCCGCACCTCCCGATCAGCTATTTCGTGGCATGCAGGAGGTTCTGGGGGAGGAGGGAAGGAGCAAGGGCATGGCAGGTTCAGGGGAGGGGGCAGGGCCTGTGGCAGAGCCAGGGGTTGAGCAGTGAGCACCCCCGGGCACATTGGAAAGTTGGCGCCTCTAGCTCCAGCCCCGGAGTTGGTGCCTATACAAGGAGCCGCACATTAACTTCTGAAGAGCCGCATGTGGCTCTTGAGCTACAGACTGGCCACCCCTGAGCTAGATACTGAAGAATACGACATGAATTGTTACACATTTGGAGCCACTGGCTTGTCCCCAGGAGGATAAAAGATATAAAATGTTTATAACCGTAGAATAGATAAGGCAAGTTAAGCTTTTAACATATTAGCTGGTTGAGATGGGCTCACCTAAACCAGCTAATGTATTAGGATCCAACCTGCCTTAGCTAACATGTTTTTAAAGTACACCTCTTACCCTAGTCGAGACAAGAGCTATATGGCCCCTAACTTCAATGGCACAGCTCCCATCGACTTCAATGGCACCAGACCCAACCCCTCAGGCTGAGATTTTCACAAGTGACTACCGACTTTGGGTGCTCAACTGGAGATACCCTAAAGGGACCCGGGTTTCCAAGCACAGGGGCTCAGCACTTTCTGAAAATCAGTTCCCCTTTCAGGGGTCTCAAAATAAGGAACCCCAAGAGCACACATCATTTTTGAAAATCTTGGCCTGTAAGTCCAGCGCAATGGAGGACAGGGTTTACGTTATTCGAGACTATTGTTGTTCAAAGGTTTAAAACCATTTTTATTTTAAAATAAAGACTTTCAACTCCTCTTAATTCCCCAGGACAAGCAATTCATAAAGATAGTGTGTGGGTCGTGACTTTCCCTCCTCCTCCAACTAAAATTCTGGCATTTTTTGCCATGCCCAGCAAATAGCTGGTTATCAGTAAACTAGGGAGCAGTCCTGCTTCAGCAGAGAGGGGTCAGGAACGGTCTCGGTGTTGGCCTGCTCAGCCTCTCAAGTTCTTCAATAATAAAGCAGCTGCATGAGTTCAACCCTGAAGCATGTCAATTATTTATGGGCACCAGAATCCTCTAATATTCTATTTGAAGACGTTAGTGGTAAGAGGAGCTCGGCACAGGCTTTCATGCTTTGTCACACCTTAGAGATGCCTAAAATAGACCTAGTCGAGCCTTTGTGCCATGCATAATAATGGAGAGAGCATAACCCTGGGAGACAGAAGTTCTGGATTCTAATCTTGTCTCTAATGCAATCTCGTATTAACCGTCTCTACTTTTTCTTAACATTCCTCCACTGTCGCAATAGTGGGAGCACAAGCGTAGTGGGGGCATGTCGCCCTGCATGTTGCCTAGAGTTGCTGTCTGAGCAGGGACAAGTAAAAATGCCAGCGCCTTGTCTACTCTAGGACTCCTCAAGTGGCTACCATCAGGGGAGCTGTAGCAGGGAGAATTTTAAAGACAGAGCTCAGCATAGATATAGTCTGTGAGACCTTTGACAAGTTACATGGTAGGTCTGCACTTTACTCCCCTCCCCCTTCTGTAAAAACAGGGATAATATCTGCTTACCTCACAAGGTAGTGTTGGATATGAAGTGCTACCCTATGTATTATTATCCTGCTTCCAGATTCATCTGAGGAAATATTTATCCCAGGTAACTGAGGGCATTATGCAAAATAAAGTCCCCAAACACAAACCCTTAAACTATTCAGGGTGGGATTTCCAAAGACGACCAAGGGAGTTAGGCACCCAACTTACTGAAAATCCCAGCCTAAATCTACAGTACTATGCTCTGACATGCTAATGTATGATAGCCATTTTTTCAGAGTGGTTTATAACCTATGTTCAACGTAAATAAGTTACCTTTAACAAATGAATAAGTTTTACTGAATAAATTTCTCTTTGTAAAGAAAAAGTATAAAATTCAAGCAAACCTACCTCTCAACCCCACCTCACGCAAAAAACTAATATTACCTTTATGGGGAGAGTTAGTACCTTGTGTTATGTACGACACAAATCAAATCCAAACCTTTAGTATAAATCTAGAGGAAGTTCCACTTGAACAGAGGACAGGAACTGAGGACAACAACATTTTATTTTTGTTTTTTTCCAGACTTGTTCGATATTGGCTGGTCACTTTTGGATTAAAACTTTCAAAAGCATCCCCTAATTCTTGACATGTCAGTTACTGGGTGTCCAACTTGAGACACCTACAACTCTATCTTCAGCGGTGCTAACTCAGCACTCTGACTTCATCCGGAGTTACAGGCACTCAACACTTTTTTACTGTTAATTGTCTGTATTCCAGTGGTGCCTGGAGGCTCCATTATGCTAGGCACTGCACAAATATACAGCAGGAGACAGTCCCTTCCCTGAAGTGTTTACAGTCTTAACAGACAAAACAAAACACGCAAAAGAGGAACAAACAGGTGAAGTGACTTGCCCAAGGTCACAAACCAGGTCAGTAGCAGAGCCAGGAATAAGCCCGAAATCTCCCAATTCCCATCTTAGTACCCTACCTATTGAACCATACTGCCCCCTCACACCTACTTCTGAAATGCAGATGTTTGTTGTCTCAAGCTGGGTACCCAAGACAGGGAACATCTGAAAAAATTGTCTTTAATTGCACAATTCTTCAGCTTCCTCAACTGTAAATTACGGATAATAATGTCTTTCACACAGAAGTACAGAGACGCTTAATTAATTAGAATTAGTAGAGTACTTTGACAGCCAGGTTTGGAAAATACAATACAAGTGCAAAGTATCAGCAGTGTTGTACGGAAGGAGTTAACGACAATACCCACGGAGTGCATTAAAGCCAACCTGTGTTACAGGCCATGACTATGCTCCGAAAAAAGATGTATTAACAGGTTAACTAACATGTTAAAATCCTGCCCCAGTGATGTCAATGGGCGTTTTGTACTTCAGTGGAGCCAAGATTTCACTCCTAGTGTAAACAAGGCAGCTTGCCTACATTAGGATTTTAAACATATTCGTTAATGTGTTAAAAATGCAATGTTTGTCCTAGCGAAGACAGGGCCATGATATTTATTCATACAAAGTGATAAATGTTCTTCCCCTCAACACATCTCTCACTTTAGAAGCCTTTTTGTTATTTATTTACTACTGCCAGTATGCCTACCCAAAGTGTTGAAAATTCATGGGCCAAGCCCTCCCAAAAAATTATGAGACTGGTTTAAAAACCACAAGTCTTTAATAGATAAAGAAATAATAATATATTTTAGGTTCTCTTCATGTGCTTCCTGGTTTTTGAGCCATTAGGGTTCATGTTCTCAAGCTTTTCATCATAACTGTGAGGGCTAGAAACTCTTATTCCCCACAAGTGGAAGCTGGTGTTGGAAACGTAGCTCTTTCCTGTGACATTTACAGGGAGTTTGTTTAGTTTTTGTTTGTTTTTTTTAATGACGAATGTTTTTAATCAAGTAAAATATTGGCTATTTACAACAGCAACTCTAACTCAAAGATTTGTCTATGAATTACCCAGGATTTTGCTACAGTATGGTTATTTATGTAGTAAATATTAAGATTACAATACAATTAAGATTAAGATTAGGAACTGTTGATGTATTCTAAACAATGAATCTATGAACCACCAAAAAGTAAGTGTGGATTTATTTGGAGTTTAAATTCTGTAGCAGCTTAGAAAGTTTGAAGCAAACCCTAAGGAACCTGGAAGTTCAACAGCAGCAGGTACAGATTGTGAGACATTTCTAGCAGTCTCTCAGAAGCTTCTAAATGCCTGGAAAGACAGTCTGTTCTATTCTATACAAGTTCTTATATTCCTCTCATCACTGTAGTATCTGAGGGCCTTCTCCATTAAGTGACATGTCACACTTGGTCCAGTCTCTCTCCCATGGGGAGAATTGTGTGTGCATTATAGTGTTTTGTTTTGTTGTTATTGCTTCCAGAGAGACAGCTGCTGCATCACCACTTCTAAGCATTAAAAGAACGAGTCAGGCCCCAAAAAATCCTAAGATTTTTTTTAAATCCTGACATGTTAAAAAAAAAAAAAAAATCAATGTAGGGTTTGGTGGGTTTTGATTGGTGTGGTTTTGTGTTTTGTTTTCGTTTTTGCTTTCTGAGCCTCTAACGAGCACTCACTCTTTTCAAGCTTTTCTTCACAACGATGAGGCCTAGAAACTTTCTGTTTTTAAAAGCTTGAGAATCTCAGCTTTCAGTTATCGCTTGATCCCAGCATCTAGGGCTTTCAGAAAGACACCAAATGGGGACCCTGATAAAACTTAGTTAGCAACGCTACAGCTGGCCCAGACTTCGACTACAGAATTAGGATCCAAGAAGGCCTTGATCCCAAGCACTTATGGCTACAAGGCCTGAAGAGTGCCTCGGCATCATAAACCAGAGTAGTTCGAAGAGTGGAAAAACCTCTCTTCAGACCTTCATCTCCCAAAACACCCTTTGTGGGAAATCCACGTAGCCAATCACGTTAACTGGGTGGGAAGACACTGAAGGACAGCAGGATACTGCCCTCATTGCAGGCAGAAGCTGCAGAGTTATTTCAGCCCAAAAACACTCACGTTTCCCAGGCGCACACCTACAGAGAGGATGGGAAGGTAAGGGGTTTCCCCCCCTCTCGCAGACTGAGGCTCTCTCTATGCTAGAGAGGGTTTGCCAGTATAGCTATACAGGTACAGTTATCCCACCAGAGCCTTCTAGTGTGGAAGCAGTTATATTGGCATAAGTGTGCTTACTACAGTAAGCACGCTTATTTGTTAGTCTCTAAGGTGCCACAAGTACTCCTGTTCTTCTTCTTACTACAGTACAGTTTATACTGGTTCCCCCAACCAGCGTAAGCGATACTAGTATAACTGCCTCTATACTAGGGCTTTACCTAGAGCAGGAGTGGGCAAACTTTTTGGCCGGAGGGCCACATTGGGGTTGCAAAACTGTATGGAGGGCCAGGTAAGGAAGGCTGTGCCTCCCCATACAGCCTGGCCCCCACCCCCTATCCGACCCCTCCCACTTCCCACCCCCTGACTGCCTCCCTGAGAACCCCTGACCCATCCAAAGCTCCCCTGTTCCTTGTCCCCTAACCACCGCCGGGACCCCACCCCCTATCCAACCCTCCTGCTCCAAGTCCCCTGACCCCTATCCACACCCCCGCCCCCTGACAGGCCCCCCGGGACTCCCACACCTATCCAATCCCAATCCCCACCCCCACCCCCCAGAACCTCTGCCCCATGCTCCCTGTCCCCTGACTGCCCACCGGAACCTCCCACCCCTTATCCAACCCCCCGGCCCTAGGGTGACCAGACAGCAAGTGTGAAAAATCGGGACAGGGGTGGGGGGTAATAAGAACCTATATAAGAAAAAAACCCAAAAATCATGACTGTCCCTATAAAATCAGGACATCTGGTCACCCTACTCGGCCCCCTTACCATGCCGCTCAGAACAGCATGTCTGGCAGCCGCACCACCCAGATGGAGCTAGACACGCTGCCACTCTGCTCGGCAGGAGTGCGCAACCCCACCGCCCAGAGCACTGCCCACACAGCACCATGACTGCGGGGGAGGGGCGAGGGGACAGCCTCGCCGGCCGGGAGCTCAAGGGCCAGGCAGGATGGTCCCGCGGGCTGGATGTGGCCCATAGTTTGCCCACCTCTGACCTAGAGTAACCGTGCCTGGGGGGGAGAGGCGGGGGTCATTACCCCTTATCAACGACTGTTGACCAAGCATGAAACTGACTGTATTCCTGTAGGGCAGGATAAGGTGGAAGGGGGCTATGGGGATGAACAAACCCAGTTAAAAAGTTTGACTGTGGCACTTGGACAGTGGGGAAGATGAGGGTGGGTATAATTTTATGTGCCAGAACTGGGAAGCAATTGAAATTTACAAGTTCTGGGTCTCAAACATGCAGCCCATTAGGGAGAAGGAAGCTATGGTAGCTTTAAGACACCTTTGCACCCTCTCAATCCTGGTGTCACTCAGCATAATTTAGATAGTCCTGGGGGCCTAAGTCATGACAGCCTGCCTATGGCCACAGCACTGCCTGGAATCACCACAGTGCTGATGTGGCCATACCCTTCCCACCCCAGCCCTGCCCGCTACGTGCCTTCAGGCAGAAGTTTGTGACAGGAGTCCTTGGAAGACAACTGTCCACAATGCCTGTGCTAGGAAAATCCTCTTCCAACCAGATATGGGGCTTTCAGGCGCCTTTTAGCTGCTCCGCCCATTACCCGTCGTAAAGGGGCCAGAGCAGGGCTGAGGATCTCACCCCTATCCTATGCCCATGTCAGACTGTCTCCGCCGTCAGACTGTAAGATCTTCGGGGCAGGGACTATCTTCTGTTCTCTGTTTGTACCGTGCCTGGCACAACGAAGCCCCGGTCCTGGAATGGAACGGGATGGCCAGGCACTAGGATAACGTAAATAAATACGATGTGTGAAGCAGCTGACTCGCTCCAGCACTGCCCCATTCCAACCAGACCCTGCCCACCTCCTTCCCTCTCACTACACAACTTCCATAACAACAGACGTGCAGAGGAAAAGCTCCAAAATGCCAAGGTTGTTTTGTTTTGTGTTTTAAGGACTGCATTATGGATGTTGCAGGTTTTCTGGAGAGCAACCAAGAACTGGTCGGTAAGCCTCTTTCATATTGACTGAACCTTTAGCGGGGAAGCAATAATACACACCAGCTGTGCTATAGCCAATTTACAAATGCTTAAATATATGCAGGCTCATTTACAGGACATAAGATTAGCCCTGAACTCCCTCCACGCCCACCGACTTCAACAGGAGTGGAGGTTGCCCAGCACGTTGCGTGCATATTCAACACCTTGCAGCATTCAACCCTATGAGCCGGAACTGCTGGGTTCTCTGAGCAACAGTGGGGCAAAGCTACATGCATCTGGACCACTTCTCCTATGTGGAGGCTTTACACACGTAGCTCTCTGCAGTGGGCACAACTGGGGCCAGTCCACGCTGTGCTCAGCACTGTTGCACATTCCATCCACACAGCAGTGTGCTACCCCTTGTAGCAGAAGGAGCGTGGTGCCGGGTGGAGCTGGGAGGTGGTGCCACATCCTCACAGATTTGCAATCCAGGAGGCAGCAGCTAAGCGTGGAGATGCTCCCCACACCAAATTCTCTTATGCCTACAGGCTGCCAACACGGGGAGGCATCCATACAAGCAGGGACCCGCAGGGTTCCAGCAGCTGGAGCATGAGGCCACAGGCAGCACTAACACTCCCCTTTGTGCCCCATTGCACTGGAGCACATGTTGAGCTGCTTGTCCCAGGACTCCTGAATCCTTTCCAGAGTCGCTGCTTTCCAGGATACAGTCTCCTAATTCTGTAGGTACTGTCTGCAATCTGTTCCTAGATGTAAGACCTTGCATTTGGCTGTATTAAAATGCATTTTTTCTCAAACGGGCCCAGCTTGCCAAATGCTTCAGATTATTCTGTATGACTGCCCTCGCTTCATTGTTATTTACCACTCTGCAAATCTTTGCACCATCAGAAAATCCTCCACCTCAGAGATGTGATAGGGCATGTAACAACCCAACTGCTCTCTTTCCATCTGTTACTTTGTCAACAATGGAGGAAAAATCAGATCCCAGCAAGTTCTCTCCTAATTGACTACCAGCATTTGCAAAGCGAAAGAATTTAAGATTTCCCCAAGAAGGCTGCATTGATCTTACAGTAGTGATAAAGCCAAAAAAAAAATAATTTTCTCCACTGAACTGGGTAAATAACAACAAGTCCATTGCAAGCACTCCATCTCCATTCAGAAATTAATCAAGTATAGCTGCACATCTAAAACTATGTCCGTAGGCACTGCACTAAATGCCCTAATACAGTTCTATACATAAGTACACTAACTACAACAGTTATTTCTTCGTACGGCATGGAGGAGGCAAGGGAGGAGACAGACAATAAAATCAAAGAATCATACAATATCAAGGTTCGAAGAGTCCTCAGGAGGCCATCTAGTCCAACCCCCTGTTCAAAGCAGGACCAATCCCCAACTAAATCATCCCAGCCAGGGCTTTTGTCAAGCCTGACCTTAAAAACCTCTAAGGAAGGAGATTCCACCACTTCCCTAGGTAACCCATTCCAGTGCTTCACCACCCTCCCAGTGAAAAAGTTTTTCCTGATATCTAACCTAAATCTTCCCCACTGCAACTTGAGACCATTACTCCTTGTTCTGTCATCTGGTACCACTGAGAACAGCAGAGCTCCATCCTCTTTGGAACCCCCTTTCAGGTAGTTGAAAGCAGTCTTCTCTTCTGCAGACAAAACAATCCCAGGCCCCTCAGCCTCTCCTCATAAGTCATGTGTTCCAGCCCCCTAATCATTTTTGTTGTCCTCCGCTGGACTCTTTCCAATTTTTCCACATCCTTCTTGTAGTGTGGGGCCCAAAACTGGACACAGTATTCCAGATGAGGCCTCACCAATGCTAAATAGAGGGGAATGATCACATCCCTCGATCTGCTGGCAATGCCCCTACTTATACAGCTCAAAATGCCGTTAGCCTTCTTGGCAACAAGGGCACATTGTCGACTTATATCCAGTTTCTCATCCACTGTAACTCCTAGGTCCTTTTCCGCAGAATTGCTGCCTAGTCATTCGGTCCCTACTCTGTAGCAGTGCATGGGATTCTTTTGTCCTAAGTGCAGGACTCTGCACTTGTCCTTGTTGAACCTCATCAGATTTCTTTTGGCCCAACCCTCTAATTTGTCTAGGTCCCGCTGTATCCTATCCCTACCCTCCAGCGTATCGACACTAAACTGGGAGGAGCGGTAATCTGCAAATTTGCTGAGGGTGCAGTCCACGCCATCCTCCAGATCATTAATGAAGATACTGAACAAAACCAGCCCCAGGACTGACCCTTGGGGCACTCCGCTTGATACCGGCTGCCAACTAGACATGGAGCCATTGATCAGTACCCACTGAGCCCGACAATTTAGCCAGCTTTCTACCCACCGTATAGTCCATTCATCCAGTCCATACTTCTTTAACTTGCCAGTAAGAATACTGTGGGAGACCATATGAAAAGCTTTGCTAAAGTCAAGGAATAACACGTCCACTGAGTTCTCCTCATCCACGGAGCCAGTTATCTCATGATAGAAGGCAATTAGGCTAGTCAGGCATGACTTGCCCTTGGTGAATCCACGCTGACTGTTCCTGATCACTTTCCTCTCTTCCAAGTGCATCAGAATTGATTCCTTGAGGACCTGCTCAATGATTTTTCCAGGGACTGGAACAAACACTTCCGCTCCAAAATCAAATCTGTAGCCTGTAGCTCTAAATGGCTTCAATAGCTTCCCAATCAGGAAATGCATTTTCCTCGCTTCTATTTTATATTGCGCTCTGCTTATTTCACAAAGAATAATCTTGTAACATGCTATTATCCCTTACCCAGCGCAAAAAACATCAAGATCTTCACTGTGCTTTCTCAGTATTTCTCACTGATGCACGACTACCCACACAGTCCCACAGTGCTAACAGTGGGAACACTACTGGAATAAGAGATGTATATAATTGAATTAAGTGTAGGATAGACATAACTTGTGTTACTTGAATCAACTCATGCAAACATGATTCAGTCCATCCTCATGTGGTATTCCTATTTGTGTTTAGTGGACTTGCTGTTCAGCATCTCATCCACACTAGTGCTGCATTCAATCACATTAGCAACAGTGACCTAGGGTAATGAATCCCAGAATTCCTGGCACCACTCCAAACTGTGGTGCATTGTGGGTGACTGAACAATCCTCTAGGATGACTCCTGCGCACCCAGAGGGATTGTGGGAGCAGAGGTCAAACTCCCAGAATTGCTCCAGGTTCCAGACACGGCATCCCATGAAAGCAAGCCAGCATGTTTACTACTGTGTTGTCTAATTCTATTCAGCGAAGATCTACATATCCAGTGGTATAAACCCTGGTGGATACCGCAATTTAGCTACACGACAACTCCCACTCTTGCTCTTTCCAGTGAAGCTACACTGCTGCTAGAACAACTTGAGAAGTTTTAAGAAAAAGGTCATTGTAAACAAATAATAGTGTAAACCATCTGATATATTTGTCTGGACGGTGCTTTAGGAGCACAGAGAATATTAATTATTGCTAACCTTGGTTCACATTCTTTGTGACCTTCCCTTCTAGGAATTCCACCAGTAAAATTACTGCAATACACCACCCAGACCTGTGTACACAGCTCCTCTTCGATGGGTGTGAAGGGAATGTCCTTCCAAAGAGATATGACCCTAATCCTACAAAGATTTAAGTGTGTGTTTAAATCTGAAATCTCAGGGCCTTAATTTGACCGAGGGCTATGCCTAGGTTACAAAAAGAAAGAGAATGAATTATAACAGAACCCCATGATTCAACTGCATCGTAGGAGATGTCATCCACAACCATTTTATAAAGCGGTTAACACCTATGCAAGTGAGACACGTTCATACAAAAAACTAGTCTTTTATTTTAAAGTAGAAACTGCTTCAGTTAAGTAGGTGCAGATTCAGGAGCCTAGGTCCCTGAAATCAAGGGAGGTTGGCCATTGACTTCAACAGGAGGAGGACTGAGTTTCTCTGCTACCGAGTTTCCCCAGGCATCATGAAGACATCAGCATGTGGATTTGACAGAGTTATGGCAAACAATTTAAGCCTGGTCTAAAGCACCAAAACGTTGTACCACTTTAACTATCCTGTCCTAATCAAAGCAATACAGCCACTCTACTACAGACATGTCTCAGTACATTTTATTCTGGCAAAGGAATCACCTATACCACTATAAGCACACATATAGGCTCCGGGTTGTACTTCTACAACTATATTAGTAATAAAATAAATTTAAAAAAACTTGCATCCATAACTGATATTCTACCAGTATATGGCCTGGTCTCTACACTGGTTTTATACGTGCAAACACTGGGGGAGGGCCGGGGGATGCATCCACGGGGGAAAATACAGAAAAGGGCTGAGAAATAAATATAAACAGAACATTTTGTTTTAAATTATGCACAATGTTTTTGTTTCAATGATGGTGCGCTGTATGTGCTGGAATACTATTGTGGTATAAGGACAAATGCAAAACAAAATCCTTTGAAGCTCTTTGGGGCAGGAGCAATCATCTACTAGCACGATGTGGCCTTAACATGCTCGGCCTCATTTAAATGTTTAATAAAATAATATAAACAATGCACAGGGGGAAAGCAACACTGCATATGATGCTTTATAACAGTACCCTGAATAATAAACATTGACTGCATCAATTTCTACAGGTCACTTAAATATTTTTAAGCGAGGCTTTTCTAAAAATATATAAAATATTACAAAATATTTATAACTTTCATCACCAAGCAGAAATGCAGTGCATCATGGTGATGTCAGCTAGATGGGACATTATAGGAGGAAAACAATATCCTCACATACTAGAAACCATAGGATATGCACATTTTGCATATGACATTAAACATACAGATAGTGGTGGCTAATTTACTGTAATATATACCCCAAAGACATATAATTCAAATGAGCTATGGTTTTAAAATATTTTTTTTAAATGGGGATGTATTCATTAAAAGGAATTGATGGACCTTTTACATCCGTAAGCACGGATTACTCATTGTACCTGACCATAAATATGGACAAGTGAACATGTCTAAACTTGTCGATACGAACATGATTAAAATAAAATTTAAAAAAAAAAAAGGCTTTACTAAGACTCTCAAATCTCATTCTGTGATTCTTCACCATGCTGCTCTTCTAAGATGTTATTTCATTTACCAATTACACAATAGTTTAAACACTTTATATGTTGTATCTACAAAGATCTCTAAATATGCATGCACACACATTTAATACGCGGCCTTATAAAAACATGCATTGCCATGACTCTGGAGAAATGAGCACCTTTGGAAAAAAATGTCCTTTAAGAGGCTATAAAGTATTTTCCCTGTCCATTTAGTTACAGGGCCCTGAAGAAGCACCATCCAGCAAAATTCAATTGCTCATATTAAAGATGGTATGAGCACCGACATTCCAGATCTGCAGGCTAGAATCTGAATACTTAATATAAAACGTATAGAAGCAATACTAAATCGCTCCTAATCCAAATCTGCACTTTGACCGAACAACAGCCTGCATAAATGTAACTGGTGGAGAAAGCAAATCAACAATCTACTAAAACATGCACACTTTAAACTCAGACACACCACTCCCCTGACTCAAATGTAAAACAAAATGTAAAAGTTGCACAGCTACAAAAGTAAAAGAGGGAGTTTGCGTGCATTGATTTCTCTCTCTAGCTATCATGTATTTGGAAAATACTGTAATCTGAACAAGGCGTGGGGGGGGGGATAAGGAGATGGGGGATGGGCAAATCAAGCCTTGTCATTTCAATGCAATCTACACCCCAAACATTACCGATCTTATTATGGTGATTTTGTATGTTTTAAAACAATCCTGATCGTTTCTTGCTGCATCTGCACTTTCTGTTTCCAAATTTCTATTTTTAGTCCATCTTTCACCAAGTGCTTTAAAACCGAGGAATTATCTCTTGGCACAAAGAATGCGATGACCCCACAAAACCTGCAAACACCCTGGCAACTTAGGAGTGCGATTAGTTTAGGTATATATTTAAAACAAAACAAAACAAACATCCTCCCCTCCCCCCTCCCCACCCCCCATTTATTTCAACCTTAGCCACTCACTGCGCATCTCTCCCTGGATTGCAAGAAGGAGTCCCAACGAAATCCTAACTAGTGCAAACTTACTGGCAATTTCAGGCTGTTTCCCACCATAAAATCCATTCCAGAGCGGTGCAAAAAAGGGCTTCCGAACGCGGCCGCTTTGCAGCTAGAAGCTCAGCCTGCTGTCCATGTGCTCGGAGGAGCACGCGCTCCGCGCTCGCCTCAATAGAACGTTGCGCTGGCAAGAGGCTCTGTGACGTCACTGCCCCCAGCAGCTGATCCTGCCCCGCAGGCTGCAGCCTTAGGCGGAGCGGACTGGTTATTGCCTCCGCCTCCAGCACCGGGGACGTGCAAAGGAACAGGAGGGAAAGGCCATAGCTGGAGCTGACGGATCCTGCCAATTCGGGACCCCAAAGCTGTACCATGAAAGCAGAGAACAGACCCAGCTGGTCTCACTGCACTAACAAACCCCTCATCCTGGAGCATCCCAGAGCAGGAGTGCCAGGAAAACCCACATCCAGCACTTAGATCACGTTGGATCCAGCCAAATTTTGGCCCCAAACTCCCAAAGTCTAATGCCTGAATAGAGAGTATATCTGGCTGTTCTTTTTCTTCTTCAAAATGGGAGTTTTATTGACACATTAAAAATATGCAAAAGTATGAGATTGAAAGGAAATCCGTGTTTTTGCTGTACACAAGCTGATAGGCACCTTGCTGTGTTGGCAAGAAACTCAGCAGAGATAATGTCATACTTAGAATGAAGCAGTCAGTCACAGAGCTAGCAGCCAGAGGTCTTTCCTGTGCACATTAAATGGCAGAACAGGAGTCACCACTGGAGGACTCCCACCCTTTCCCATAAGGCAGCTCTACATCCCATCGCCCAGCTGTTCTGAGAAACTGTGCATGGCCTTCCTGAACAAGTCCACTCCACTCCTCCCTTAAACTTTTCATAGCTGTACATGGTATGCCCATTCAGCTGCAGCAGTCTCGGCCTGGGTTGGATGCTAGTCAGGGACCCTCTTACTGCACCAGCAAAACTCTGCACCCTGACACCTCTGGGCATGAGCACCATAGTAACAGACCCTGCATTTGGAGTCTGCTAGATCCCTCCAGTTTTGGACCTTCACCTCCCAAATCCCCTGGCATGAATAGAGAACAAGTTTAGGTCTTCTTCCTATTGCAGCAAAAAATCCTGGTCCCTGATGTACCCTTGTGCACAAATGTTGCAAAAACCCAAATCCAGTATCTGGATCTTAATAATTTTGGGCCCCAAATTGTAGATCAACTCTTAGATTTAGTTTTGGTACCAACTATATTGGTTAAGAAACCAGCTGTTAATCCCCCCTCCCCATATGAGGATGTACTTGTACCAGTATAAAGTGGTTATAGAAGTTTAGTTTATTCCTGCAAATGTGGAAATAGAAAAGAAGTGTAGCCACTCTTACTTTAATGGTATAATCTGGATTTTGGGGCATCCTGACATACATAGCACTGGAAAAAAAAAAAAACACAGATAAGCATAAGCTCCTTGTGAATGGAGGGGGGGCAGTGAAGGGATAAAAAGGGGAGGGAGGAGACATACTAAGACTCGGTGGTGGGAGCAAGGAAGGAGAGTCCTGGAGGTTCCTACTTGTTCCTGGGCCCATTCCACCCCTCTGGGTTCTGCACTTACCTCCCCACCCCTGCCCATAGGGATTCACCCACAATATTTCCATTGCAGGGTCCCTAGCACCCCCTGCCCTCTCGATTCCACTGTCTCTGAAAAGAGTACTACATCCTGCAGAATCCTGTCAATTAAAGCATTGCAAACCCCACACATTCAAAAATCATGAGTCAGCCCCTCCACCCTGAAAATCACAACTTTGGCTTACAAATCATTGAATTAAAAACAATTGTATGCTTTTTATTTGCCTTATGGTTTTTGACTCTTAAGAGTCGATTTAAGTCACAATTACAAGCCTTTCTTCCTATTTTTAAAGTGAAGGTTGAGAGTCTCAGGAATCCAAAAGCTGGCGCTGAATGAAAAATAATAAATATAGCAAGACTTGCAATTAAAAAAAAAATTAATGGAGATATCCTATCTCCTAGAACTGGAAGGGACCTTGAAAGGTCATTGAGTCCAGCCCCCTGCTTTCACTAGCAGGACCAAATTACATTACAAGAGATGGCCAATCAGCAATTTCTAACCCCAGCCCACAAATTAGGGTGGCCAGATGCCCGATTTTATAGGGACATTCCCAACAACATATTCAGGGCTTTGTCTTATGTAGGCACCTATAACCCCCACTATCTGTCCTGATTTTTCACACTTGCTATCTGGTCACCCTACCCCAAACCCTACTGTCTAACTAGAGAAAGTAACATAGTTGGCCATTAGCACACCAAAAATCCAGACTATGCTACTAACTGAGCAAAAACGTCTATCCAGAACTTGGATCCCAACTAGTTTTATTATGCCAATCCAAAAATTCTACCATCTATCTAGAGGAGAAGTGTAGCAGTTCCAGCTCCACTATGAAAATCTTGATCCCAATGCATTCTAGCTCAAACGCACTGTAAAGACATATGTCCTATATCTGGAGCTTGCTGGATTCCACTATTTTTTGGTCTCAAACCTCAATTTGTACTTTCAATATAGACAAACCTTATTGTCACTCCTACTTGACCAGAAGAATCCAAGACTTGATACCTACTCCCCAAACCACCTTTGGAAAGAGCAATGAAAAAAACAAATACTTGTTATGTGGGTCTTGCTGGATCCAGAAAATTTGGGACCAAACACCTCTAATTTCTACAGCATAAATGGAGACCAAATGTAGCTGCCCTGAGCCCATTATGAAAATCTGGTCACAGGTACATCTTTGCACATGAACAATTGAAGAATCCAGATATGGACCTGGATCTTGCAAGATCTCATCCATTTTTTGATTTAGATCTGCAAAGTGTTACCTTCTAGATAGACAGCAAATGTAGCCATCCTTCTGAATCAGTATCCAGTGCACTGAGATCTTCAAAGCAGTCTTGGAGATTTAGACATCTGTCTTCCATTAAAATGTGTTTAAAATTAATGGAAGGTGTGTGTCCAAGTCCCCTAGGCTGCTTTAACATCTCAGTCCAGAACTGATATGCCAAAACCACCTATCGTGTGATTATCTGCATGTGCTAGATCAGTTCTACTGCAAAAACTAAATGCTACAGTATGAAATTTGGCTGCATCTGGAAAGATCAAAGTGTCCGTTGATACACATGCCTGGTTTGTTGCATATGTGTAATCAGAGATTTCACTCCATTTAATAAAATCGCTAGAAATGGCATGTCCTGGGCAATGTAAAGATGCTCACTCTGTCATATGGTCACACCGTATTAAATAGAGAGATCTGATCATTATATTACTGTATAACATTTCTCTAAACAAAAAGCTTATTTTGACGGTTGTTGTATTGTCTCTGATATTTATATGGCTAGGATTTGTAAACCTGTTAAACTAAACTAAAACTAACTCTCTCTTTACGTATATTTTTGTTCCAAAGTGTCAGATCTGGGCTACTGCAGCTTCACTAGGTTTTGGCACTGCTTTCACAACTGGATGTGTCAGCACCTTTATTTTCCTGGTCAAGTAGATCTAAAGGTCTAGGACAGGGGTAAGCAACCTATGGCACGTGTGCCGAAGGAGGCACGCGAGCTGATTTTCAGTGGCACTCATACTGCCCGGGTCCTAGTCACCGGTCCTGGGGGCTCTGCATTTTAATTTAATTTTAAATGAAGCGTCTTAAACATTTTAAAAACCTTATTTACTTTACATACAACAATAGTTGAGTTATATATTATAGACTTATAGAAAGAGACCTTCTAAAAACGTTAAAATGTATTACTGGCACGCGAAACCTTAAATTACAGTGAATAAATGAAGACTCGGCACACCACTTCTGAAAGGTTGCTGACTCCTGGTCTAGGATGAGATTCTCAGATCCGGCCAAGCTGCACTTGTCAGAGGATTGGGGATGGTGGGGTGTGGGAAAGGTAGCTATGAACCCAGATTCTGGTGCTGGCTGGAGACTTGAAGATTTTAAATCTATTACAGTTCACTGGTAAATGGCTTCAGTAGGGTTTGAATCAGGCACTAAAGTCCATAGAAAGGCTCCCATTGAATTCAGTGGGCTTTGATCAGAACTTTACTCCAAGGAGCCATTCGGGCAGCCAAAGAAAATAAACCACAGGCCTTTCCCAAAAAACTTCTCTAATCCATGGGCTTGGCAAGGGAGGGAATAAAACCATTACACCAGCTCTGGGCTACCTGAGGATTCCCCATATGTGGGTTAGGCTGGCTTTGTAACTCCTGGCAGCTGGAGTAAAAAACAGACTCTGGGTTCCTAACGTATCAACATGCAGTGAAAAAAGGATTTTAGTACCTTCCTTCTCAATAGTCTCCCTCCCTCTACTAATTTCTTACCACATTTTAGAGGAAGAAAAAAATACCCTGCAAAAAACCCTGCATCAAACATTAGCCCAAAATAAAGTAATTTTTCACAGCACTACCGACTTGTAAAAGTGAACACTAACATAGCCTTAAACCTAGTGCTGGGGACATGGGGAGGCACGTGCATCGACAATTGTAATTTGCCTATGATGATAAAGCATTAAGAACAAAATTAATAGGAGAGACCCTGCTGCTTGCCTGTGTTTTGGGGGCAAGGCACTTTGGAAAGTAGCTCGCATTTGACATCAAAGAAAATCATCTCCAAAATCACTGATTAATTCCTAGAATGACTTCGATGAAATCCTGTAACTCCACTGAAATCAATAGGGTAGGATGGTGTTAATTAAACATCGCTAAGCACGTGTAAGTAGATGTAAGAGTCCGTGTTAGATCAGGCCAACCACAAAAATCATGAGAGTGGCCCAGAAATGACGAGTTTAAAAAAATAAAATAAAATAAAAAAAGTAATGTTTCTGAGTTGTCTTACGACCTTTGAACCCTCATCCCCAATGTGTAGTGCTCCAGCCCCCTGTCCCACATCAACTCTGCCCACCCTGCTGCACAACAGTGCTACACCCCTTACCTGCCCCAGCTCACCTCTGCGCCTGTGTAGATTCTTCATCCACACCCAGGCTAGAAGGAGGTCAGCTGCAGGGGGTCATCACATACCCCCCAGGTTTAGGATGAGGGCAGCTCCAGAGGTTCTCCATATGCCCCCCACCCCAGCCTAGGGAGAGGGCAGCTGTAAGGGAGCTTGAGTGATTCCTTCCCAAGCTTGAGTTCCAGCATTAGAGAGGAGCCAATTCATTTTTCACAGATGAAGAAGGAAGAACAGAGAGGCCCTGAGCTGCTGGGCTCTTGCTGCTCTCTTCTCCTCTTAAGAAAATACTGTCCTGTTGCTCTCCCTCAAAAACTCTCTCTGTTCCTGAGGGGACAGGGGGGAAGCGTGCCGCCTGCCTCCTGCAGTGGCTGTGATTGGCTATTCTTCAAAATCTCAGCTTCATGTACAAAAATATCGCCCTCATATTTGTGAAGTTAAGATTGAAAACATGCCCCACCGCAGTGGTGCCCATCTGAGTCTGCAGAGAGCCTGACCCAATTGCTCTGAGAGGCGTGCCCTATCCCCTTTGAAGTGATGCAGAGCCTCAAAGAAGAGGATAAAGAGCTTGACTATGACATAGCAAACGATGGGAAGCCAGTAAAGAAATTATCTAAAGTGAGGAGACAACTTTAGCAGCATTATATTAGCCAGGCAGGGCAGGAGAACCACTGAGATGAAGAGACAGAGTTGCACGGTGCAGTTCAAGGGAAGGGTGTAACAGGGCTCTCTTGGACTTCCTCAAGCAGGTTGGATGCTTTCCAGCTTTATAAGCACCAGTGTGTTAGTCTCCTCCCCCTCTTCAGCCTTGTGCAGCAACATACAAGTTGACATTAAACTTCCCCCTTAGCCCACATTCCAGGAAGGGGACGATCTCCTCACCCTGAGAGCCTGTATCCCCCAACCCCTGCCAGCTTTTTCCCTTTGTGCTTCCTTTGGGTCCCTTAACTGCTCCAAGCTGAGGGGCTGATTGTTCTCATTAGCTCATCAGCCTCTGCCTAATTAAGCCACTGAGCACCCATTTCCCAATTAAGTCCACTCCAGGGGGAATAGTTAGTACACTAGTGACCAGAGTGCTGGGTCAGCTCTAGGCTCCTAGCACTGTCACAGCGGGGTAACCGAAGTCAGAACAAGGGACTTTGTAGCAATGATGGAGAGGAAGGGACAGATTTTGCTGATACAAGAGAAGCAGCAGCAACAGGATTTAGATCCCAAACCAGCTTCCACTGAAGCAAATGAGAGCCAGAGAATTGGGTCCTTAGTGAGAGCTTGAGCCTTCAAGAGGAGAAGGAGAGAGGAGTTGTCCACAGGGGTAAAAAAAGTCAGGAAATAGAGACAACCTTGGCGGAGAGAGAAGAATTTATGGTCTTGACATACAAGGGTCAGTGGAATTCCATGAAAATCAGTGCTGTGGCACCATCACTCAATCAGATTGTGATGGATTCCTCCTGAGGTGCCACCTAGCACTGGGGTACCACTGAGTCCCCTGACCCACCAGCCTGGGCTCCTTTTCACACTGTACTGCTGTGACAAGGTGCAAAGCCCTCCAGCCAGCACTTTGACCAGCATTCATACAGGTAGGGACACACCCAGCTGCAGTTACATGCAGGTTCTCTGTCCAGCCCCTGCAATGAACCAACAATGGAAAGGCTACAGCTAAGGCAAACCCCAACTCCCCAGGCAGGCACCCCCTCTGGAGTATAAATCAAAATTATACCATCTTGTGCTGCACAGGGACCTGTACAGCGTAAGCTCATAAAGTTCACCCCTCCCTCAATGTGGAGAGGAATATGCAATAGTCTTTGTCCCTTGAGCTAAGATTCCCATACACTTCACTCCAACTCACTGGTTTAGATAAAGCAAAAACAAGTTTATTAACTACAAAAGATAGATTTAAAGTGATAGTAAGGGATAGCAAATAGATCAAAGCAGATTACCTAGCAAATAAAAAATTCAAACTAAGCCTAATATACTAGAAAGATTGGCTATGAATTAGCAGATTCTCACCCTAAGAGATGATACAGGCAGGCTGCAGATTCTTAAGGGGCAAGCTGCACTTGTTTTACAGCTTGGAATCCCCAGGTGTATCATTCACAGGTTAGAAATCCCTTTAGCCTGGGTCCAGCACTTCCCCTAGTTCAGGCTTTTTTCCTCAGGTGTTTCCAGGAGTCTTCTTTTGTGGGGAGTGAAGAACCACAGATGATGTCACTCCCTGCCTGATATAGCTTTAGCATATGGCAGAAGCCCTTTATTCCAAAGCTTGGTTCCCAGACCAGTCTGTGGAAAAACACTGACATCCCAAGATGGAGTCCAGAGACACAAGGTCTGATCACGCCTCCTTGTAGAGTCATAGCAGCCATCACTCACAGGCTGTTTGAAGCATTCACAGGAAGGCTCACCAGGTGTGAGATAAGCTTCTCTTAAGACCTATTTTTTTTTCCTAACGGCCCATTGCCCCAAATAGGCCCTTTCCCACCCACTATCTAGACTGAAAGCATCTTGTCTAAAGGGCATTACCCAGGTGTAACTACATTTGCAATACAGATACATAGTCAATATTCATAACTTCAGATACAAAAATGATACATGAGTACAAATAGGATAATCATATTCAGAAAACCATAACTTTTCCAATGACACCTCACATGACTTATCTTCCATAAAATGCATCATAATTATGCTATAATAGAATCATAGACTTTAAGGTCAGAAGGGACCATTATGATCATCTAGTCTGACCTCCTGCACAACGCAGGCTACAGAATCTTACCCACCCACTCCTGTATCAAACCTGTGTCTGAGCTATTGAAGTCCTCAAATCATGGTTTAAAGACTTCAAGGTTCAGAGAATCTTCCAGCAAGTGACCCGTGCCCCACGCTGCAGAGGAAGGCGAAAAACCCCTGGGGCCTCTGCCAATCTGCCCTGGAGGAAAATTCCTTCCTGACCCCAAATATGGTGATCAGCTAAACCTTGAGCATGTGGGCAAGACTCACCAGCCAGACAACCAGGAAAGAATTCTCTGTAGTACCTCAGATCCCATCCTATCTAACATCCTATCAAAAGCCATTGGGCATATTTACTGCTAATAGTCAAAGATCAATCTCATTATATCATCCCCTCCATAAGCTTATCAAGCTTAGTCTTGAAGCCAGATATGTCTTTTGCCCCCACTACTCTCCTTGGAAGGCTGTTCCAGAACTTCACTTCTCTGATGGTTAGAAACCTTCATCTAATTTCAATTCTAAACTTCCTGATGGCCAGTTTATATCCATTTCTTCTTGTGTCCACATTGTTACTGAGCTTAAATAATTCTTCTCCTTATCTGGTATTTATTCCTCTGATATATTTGTAGAGAGCAATCATATCTCCCCTCAGCCTTCTTTTGGTTAGGCTAAACAAGCCGAACTCTTTGAGTCTCCTTTCATAAGACAGGTTTTCCATTGCTGGGATCATCCTAATAGCCCTTCTCTGTACCTGTTCCAGTTTGAATTCATCCTTCTTAAACATGGGAGACCAGAACTGCACACAGTATTCCAGATGAGGTCTCACCAGTGCCTTGTATAACGATACTACAACCGCCTTATCTCTACTGGAAATACCTCGCCTGATGCATCCCAAGGGACCATATCATAAAAAGATCAGTATGAAGAATATGGGGTACAGTGTTACACTGATATCCTAAGATATTGGAGGGACGTCCATGAGGAAATGACTGAGACATAGTAGGAGATATGACACTGCAGTTGGAGACAGAGATCTGGTTCTTTGGGCCCTCTGACGAAGATGACATATAAACAGCAGGTTAAATGCTGTGGCCGCACAAAGAGCACCTTTGTTTTCTGGCATTCTATTGCTAGGGTGTTAGATTCCTAGGAAAATACGTACCGTGGAGACGGTGTCAATGCTTGACTAATTGTAGGCAATAGGCCTATATTATATCAGAGCATGGAATCTCTAGAAACAATGGAGAAACTTTACCTCTCCTTTCATTGGTGCTAGAAGGGACCCTGCCTTTCCTGTTCCTAAATTGCAAAGAAAGACGTGTTGAATTTGTCATTCATTCTTTTGCATCCATGATTGCATTAAACATAATAAACAGGTTGGGCCAGCCAATCTGGCAATAAACCATTGTGGTGTCCCCCTCTCTTTATGATCCTTCATTTAATTTAATCTCACTGTCTGCAACAAACATATAACATTCTCATGCACTATTTTTCCAAAGAGAATAACACTGCCCGCTTTAGAACTACAATCACAGTTTGATGATATTGAGCTAACTCATGGCTTTGTCACACGCCCTGAGCAAAGGCAGGTCCTTGTGGTGCTGGCCCAGTATCAGAGCGGGAGGTAGATAGTAACTCTTACAATTTTTCTCCTGCTTTCTGCCTTGTTCCGGGGGTGGTAGGTGGGGTAATACCCTGCACCAAGTCTACACATCGTGCACCAAAGGTCCCCAGGACACAGGTGCAACTATGCTTGCCAACACATTGGGGGCGGAGCCAATGTGCTGCCCACTCCTTGCCCCTTCCCTCTCACACACCTCAAGTGGGGACACAGCAGCTCTGAGGAAGATGCTCAACTACCCATGAGATGGGTTGCCCACAGGGAAGAGCCTTATACCACCTTACTTCTTTGGATGGCCATGCAAGGTGAACCATGACTTGGCCTATAATGTTTAGTGGGTGCATATTTAAACCACTCTCTTTAGAAAGAAGGGGTCTGCCACTGACAAATACATTGCAAATATAATTGTACCAATTGCAGATTTAAGTAATAAAGGATCAATTCAGAATGCTGCTGCAAAGATCATTTTCCTAGCCCGTTGCTGTAACCAAGTCACCTTGCTCTTTATACCCCCTTCCACTGGCTCCCTCTTCTCTATCACATCAAACATAAGCTACTTGTCTTCACTTTCAATGTCATTCACAACTTATCACCTTCTCTCACTCAGTATTGAAAGGTCCACTCCTGCCTCCAATTGGTCGATGATGTCAGCCTCCATCGCCCACCTCCAAACAAGCACCTTCATACTTTCTCCCATGCTGCCCCCACACTTGGGAGAAACTCCCCTTAAACATCCACAAAACTAGCTCATTATCCTCCTTCAAAGCCCTCCTTCAAACTGTCCTTTGGTGTGATGCCTGCAAAACTGTCGCATTGTTTCTTTTACTCCCCCATCTGTCTGTCTCCATCTATTGTCTCTTGTCTTAGGCCTGGTCTACACTGGCGGGGGGGGAGATCAATCTAAGATACGCAACTTCAGCTACAAGAATAGCGTAGCTGAAGTGGACGTATCTTAGATCAACTTAGAATTACTTACTTCGCGTCCTCGTGGCGTGGGATCAACGGCTGCAGCTCCCCCGTTGACTTTGCTTCCGCCTCTCACCGAGCTGGAGTTCAGCAGTTGACGGGAGAGCAATCGGGGATTGATTTATCGTGTCTACACTCCACGTGATAAATCGATCCCTGACAGCTCGATCGCTACCCGCCGATCTGGCAGGTAGTGTAGACGTACCCTTAGATTGTAAGACCCTTGGGGCGGGGATTGCCATTCTGTGTTGGTACAGCCTCTTGCACAATGGGGTCCTGCGTCATGAGTGCTACAGTAATACAACTTAATAAATAATAGCAATAAAAAATAATCACAGCACTTACCTAAAAATATAAATATCAGTATTGCTTCCCCACAATATAATAAATGTCAATAATTAAAGCAGTGTTTTGTACATACAAATCAACTTACTTTCAAGGATCTGAAACACTTTACAATCATTAGTTAGAACAGTCACTAATTAATTATTACAATGCCCCATGAGGATGGCAAGTATTATTACATCCAGCATGCAGAGATGTAAAACGACGCACAGAGACATAAAGGATCTACCCCAGGTCAAGTGGCAAGTCAGTAGCAGAAGGAGCAATAGAGCCCACTGACATAAAACTAGTGTAACTGGGAATCAGAGTCCCAGGAGTCTTGCCCCCTCCCTCCCGCCCCAGTTTCCTACTCTCAGCATTGGACTATAGACAGGACTGAGCAAATTACCCAGATAATTCTAGTTGATGTCGCAAACTGTATCATGATTCGTGACCCTTAATCACCATTAAACAGATCAAAACAGAAATAACAAGTAATGAGATGAGAACTGCAGATTCTAAAAATACAAGCACATTCTTCCCATCAGATCTAATTAGATTTGCCAGAAATCACTGTGCATTGATCTGTGATTTAAACAGTATGTTGATTACAAATTTCCATGACAGACATGGTTATACAGATACTTGACTAGACTACGAATTAGCTTCTTCAGTGGAAACTCTCAGTACATTTTTTCAGTGCACTCTTCCATAGACAGCTTTTAAGCCTAAAATCAACACACAATACAATTGTTTAAGGTTTGCTAGTATTTCTGTTGAGCATTCAGCAAAGAAGGTAGGCAGCCGGTGTATTGATGTTGATCATCAGTCTTTGTTAATATCAACATCTCATTTTGAACCACACATCTAAGCAAACTGTAGTCTGCTCTGGGAAAAGATCTTTCATCTGCAAGGAAGAAAGCTTTTTTTGATGTCATGCTGCATAGCATCATCTCAACAGTAATGTGTAGGGAAAAAAGATGCTTTGTAAAAAGAACATAGCATAAATATAACATAATTCCAGATAACTGACACCTCACAGATGTTATGCATTGTTAATTGCCTTCTCCCCGGCATCCACTTTCTGTCTTCAGAATCTAGAAGGAATGTTTAATTTCTGTTCTCAAACCACAATGTTAAAGTCATATTGCTTCTCTGTTTATAATAGTTTGTGCCCAATGGTTGCAATGCATTCAAAGGAATGGAGATGAACCAAATCAGATCAGAAATCAGAATGGATATGTTTTAAGGATGTGGAGCCACACATTCGACAACAGAGGAGTCAATAGGTTGGGAGTTTCAAATGCATTCAGCATTGGCCTAGCTCTGCTCCCATTGAAATCTGGGAGCTTTTGTAAATTCTACCCAGAAAGGTTGAGCAGTCCAGAGAGTTTAAACATACCTGGAACAGTGGCAGGTAGTAGATTTTTTGCTAATCCCCTGAGCTATCCATTCCCCATGGATATAGATATTTTCAGCCTGAAACCCTTATTGCCTTAGCTGACAAAGCCAAAGGGGAGGGTCTTTTTGGCCTACTAAGGAGAATTGCTGATCATCTGTAAATCCCATTGATGGTAATGGGAGCTGCACGTGCTCAGGGCCTTTGAGAATGGAGTCGTTATGTATTTAAACATAAAAATAAACAAACAAACAACAACAACAACAACCAAAAAAACCCTCCCTCCAATGGCAGCTAAACCCTCAATTTTAGGTATGGTCTAATTAGTTTTTGTCCTGGTATAGTGATTAGGGGTGGGATTTTGTGTGGAAACAGTTATACCAGTATAAGTGTATGTTTACCAGTATCACTTATTCCCTTTCCTATATGAGAATAAATTAGACCCGGGTAAGCATTTTTCATACCAATATAGCTTTGCCTATGCTACAGGGGTTATACGGCTTTAGTTATACACCAGTTTGGTTAAAGTGTCACAGTTTTTTTGTGTAGACAAAGCCTCAGCTGTTGTCTACACTGTGGATAGCACCACTGGTGGCCAGCTATGAATGTAGCTGTCCCACTGCAAACCCTTTGTGTAGACAGGAAAAAAATATGCACCAGTGCAGCCCATCTCTACCTGAAACCAAGGTAAATTGCACTGGTGCAAATTGTGGATTAAAGTGCCTTTGCCCACACATGTTAGGGTTTTGTACCACTGCTACTGTATAATTGCCTGGTCAGGGAAAATCCCCAGTGCAGACAAGGCCCTAGTTTAGAACTATGTCCATCCCAAGGTGGTCTTGAAAACAGTTAAGTAAAAATGCATCCGGCTTTTTAAACCTGTTTAAATTGTGTCCACATTACAGTTCAAGCCAGTTTTCAAATTGGTTTAGCTGCGCTGGTTTTAAAACCAGTTAGAAAATTTCCTAGATGTTAAGGCCAGAAGGGACTATTATGCTCATCTAGTCCCGACTGCCATCAAATCACAGGCCATACAAATTCACCCAGTAATTCCTGCTTCAATGCAGAGATTAAAAGAGGCTCTGTAGTGGAGATAGGCAGTTAGAATGTTTGCAAAGGAAACAAAATGCTCCCATTGAGAAGAGATGAGGAGATAAATTCTGGGATGCTAGATGAACTGGGCAGTCTAGCTAATGCTATCAAAAATAAATGAATTAAGGTAAAGTGAAGATAAAGATTTAAATAAAGATTATAAACTTTAGGTTATATGCCCTGGGACTATTGAAGTCAATGGGAGCTTTGCACCTCACTTCAGCGAGGCCAAGATTTCATTCTCAATGTGAAGCAAAATAAGAAAAGTCACAAACTGTAGGATACTTTACCAAGAGCAAAATAAATAGGGAGTAAGAAGCCTGGGTGAGCGAATCACAGAAAACAAAGACCGCCTGACAGCTAGCAATAGAAAAAAGTTCACAAAATAATTGAGATGAAACCATCAACTGACATAAAGGGTTCTAACTTTTAGGACTCTATTCTGCTCCCATGGAAATGAATGGGAGTTTGGCCATTGACTTCAATGAGAGCAGGAGCTGGCCTGAAAAGAAGATAAAAAAATAATAATAAAAAAAACCTCCCATGGCCCTGATGCTGCAAACTGCTTTCCATCAGCATACCTTGCACCTGCACAGAGTCACAATGAAGTCAACTAGCCCTTTGTTCTTCTGCTCTTGCTGCTGAACAGGTCATAGGGCAATTGTTTCAAGCTTTGAAGCATATTTTCTGATCTGTCATTCTGCAAGAGTAAGACATACAATAGTGAGATTATAGATTTAGGAAAGCAGAACTGGAACAGCTAATTTCATCTCTAATCAAACACATGAATACTGTAATAAAATCTAGGGTGGGGATAAATACAGAAACTCTTATAAGAAGACATAGAATTCCATTCTAATCTACAAAGGTCTGTGTGTGAATCATAAAGTTCTTCCACTTTCTCAAAAGCATATGGGGAAAAATGTTTTTCAATAACATTCTCATTTTACAGAGAGGGAAATTTAATCACGATACGTTGCACATACAAATAATTTTGCTGTCAATTTCATTTCACAATCCTTTCATAAGATATTCATTACAGCCTTTCAAAACAGTCTTGAAAATGTACCATCTAGGCACAATACAATAATATTATCTCACTCTCTAACACAATGATTAATGATAATGAAAAAGCCTAATAGGGTTTTACTTGTGCTCAAAGAAAAATATTACTCTCCTCAGATGAGAGGAATTTTGCAAGGCTGAATTCGTATTATAAAGCAGTGTGATTTATCAACATAATATGATTTTATGTCTTTGAATCCATTATGAATTTCAATGTCTATAGTCAATAAATGATGAATAAATAATAATTAGCAACTGATGTTATTTTTTATTCGTTTGTAGTGAAGAAAATTAAAGTTGATTACAGTAGAAAAAGAATATTTTGGCAAGAAACATTACTTTTGCTCTTTCAAAGCTGGGTTTTAACTGTAGTGTAGTATTGCGGGGTCTTGTTTAACAGTTGAAGGGGTGACTGTACTTCGGACCTTGCAGAGTCCAGCTCTGGATTCTTTATAAGAACATAAGAACGGCCATACTGGGTCAGACCAAAGGTCCATCTAGCTCAGTATCCTGTCTTCCAACAGTGGCCAATGCCAGGTGCCCCAAAGGGAATGAACAGAACAGGTAATCATCAAGTGATCCATCTCCTATCACCCATTCTCAGCTTCTGGCAAACAGAGGCTAGGGACACCATCCCTGCCCATCCTGGCTAATAGCCATTGATGGACCTATCTTCCATGAACTTATCTAGTTCTTTTTTGAATCTTGTTATAGTCTTGGCCTTCACAACATCTTCTGGCAAGGAGTTCCACAGGTTGACTGTGCGGTGTGAAAAAAGACTTAATTTTGTTTGTTTTAAATCTGCTGCCTATTAATTTCATTTGGTGACCCCTAGTTCTTGTGTTATGAGAAGGAGTAAATAACACTTCCTTATTTATTTTTTCTCTACACCAGTCATGATTTTATAGACCTCTATCAGATCCCCTCCTTAGTCATCTCTTTTCCAAGCTGAAAAGTCCCAGTCTTATTAATCTCTTCTCATATGGCAGCTGTTCCATACCCCAAAACCAGGGGTTCTCAAACTGGGGGTCGGGACTCCTCAGGAGGTCACGAGGTTATTACATGGAAGGTCGCAAGCTGTCAACCTCCACCCCAAGCCCGGCTTGCCTCCAGCATTTATAATGGTGTTAAATATATTTAAAAGTGTGTTTAATTTTTTGGGGGGGGGGGTCATACTCAGAGGCTTACTGTGTGAAAGGGGTTGCCAGTAAAAAAATTTGAGACCCACTGCCCTAAACATTTTTGTTGCCCTTTTCTGAACCTTTTCCAATTCCAATATATCTTTTTTGAGATGGGGCGACCACATCTGCACACAGTATTCAAGATGTGGACGTACCATGGATTAATATAGAAGCAATATGATATTTTCTGTATTATCTATCCCTTTCTTAATGATTCCCAACATCCTGTTCGCTTTTTTGACTGCCGCTGCACATTGAGTGGATGTTTTCAGAGAACTATCCACAAGGACTGCAAGATCTTTTTCTTGAGTGGTAACAGCTAATTTAGACCCCATCATTTTATATGTATAGTTTGGATTATGTTTTCCAATGTGCATTACTTTGCATTTATCAACATTGAATTTCATCTGCCATTTTGTTGCCCAGTCACCCAGTTTTGTGAGATTCTTTCGTAGCTCTGCGCAGTCTGCTTGGGACTTAACTATCTTGAGTAGTTTTGTATCATCTGCAGATTTTGCAACCTCATTGTTTACCCCTTTTTCCAGATCATTTATGAATATGTTGAATAGCTCTGCTCCCAGTACAGACTCCTGGGGGACACCACTATTTACCTCTCTCCATTCTGAAAACTTCAGTGGGAGCCTTGAGTATGCAAGGAATGCAGGACAGGACACAGTCTTTGCTAAGTACCTTGCTAGATAAATGCAAAGTATTATTGTATTATTCATTGATTTACTCACTTTAGCCTCTGGACACTGTTTTACTCCTGATTGAATAATGAAGCCTCACTAGAGTGAAAACAAAAGCAAATCAGTGGCAGAAAATGATAAAAAATGTGAAATAATGAAATAAAAGTCATACAAAATTAGGAATGGAAAATATCTCTCATAAATTCCAGCCCCTTCAGCCCTTCTGTAGTGGGTTGTCCTGTCTGGTTTTAAATATATCGAGACAGTCTTTCCAAATGCATGCTTGCTAGACGTCATTGCTTGGGAGAAGTCAGGTTGTATGTATGTATGTATGTATATATATATATATATATGTATATATGCAGTGTATTGGGTTTTTCTACTGTGTATTTGTGGGATAAATACCAGTGAAAAATATAGAGACTAGAACCATGAAGGAAAAAGGTAGACAGGAAAATAATGGGAAATAGGGAGGCTGAGGAAGTAGCATAGATCCTGCTCCTGCAGTTGGAGCCACACAAACAGACCCTTGCACATGCCTGTAGCCCCCTGAGTAATATATGCTGCAAAACAAGGGACTACATTACAACAGGGACTTGCATAGATATAAGGGAGCTCCCACAGAGATCTGATTGCAGGATTGGGGTCTACATTACAAGTGCTTCAGCTGTACGTCTACAGCACTGCAGCTGTGCTGCTCTAGTGTAAACACTTACTGCGGTAACAGAAGGGGCTTTCTGTCTTGGTAGTAAATTCACCTCTCCGAGAGGCGGTAGCTAGGTCAACATAAGAATCCTTCTGTCAACCCAGCTGCGTCTACATTGGGGGCTAGATTGACCTAACCACATCACACAGAGCATGAAATGTTTCAGTTTTAGGTGTAGACCAGGCCAGAGTAACACGTCACACAACTCACTCTCTTTAACCTCCATTCAGTGAAAGAGCCTGTGGTAGCTGTATGGCTTTGGTTACTCAAACCCCAGAGCCTTCACAATGGCTGTATAAAGTATAATACCTAGAAGATTTTTTTCTGTCTGCTATTTCGGTCCTCTTTCATCATGGGTATATGAACATGAAGGAAGCCGATGGGGCTAATTAGTTCCAAGCAGGGAATTGTGCTGTATTAATTTCATTGCTCGAAACTCTTTATTATCCAGTGAGATTGCTCCATTTTTACAGCTTATATTTTAAAACCTCTTCAGTCATAGCACCTAATCCTTTTTTTCTTTTTGATCCTACAGGGAAATCATAATTCCACATAATTGGAACAGTGAAGTTTTAGCTAGAATTTATGTTTGGTTTTGTGAGAGAAAGCTCTTGTGCAGCATTGCTGGGGAGGAGCCTGTGGTCATGGTACATGTAGGTACCAATGACAAAGGGAAAGGTAGGAGAGAGGTGCTGGAGGCCAAATTAGGCTGCTATGCGAGAGATTAAAGTCCAGTACCTCCATGGAAGCATTTTCTGAAATGCTTCTAGTTCCATGTGTATGGCCAGTTAGAAAGGAAGAAAGGCAGGGTCTCAATGCATGGATGAGATGATGGGGGTCGGAGGAGGGATTTAGGTTGACTAGAAAGTGGGGAAACTTTTGGGAAAGGAGGAGCCTATACAGGAAGGGCAGGCTCCACCTAAACCAAAACGGAACCAGATTGCTGGCATGTAAAATTAAAAAGGTCGTAGAAGAGTTTTTAAACTAAGAGCTGGAGGAAAGCCGACAGGTGCAGAGGAGCAGACAGTTTGGACAGAGACATTCCTAAGGAGAGGATTTGTTAAAGGGGTTACTCTATATCCTAATAAAGTGGAGAGGACAGAAGTTGATAAAGTAGGAACTGCAAAAAAAAAAAAAAAAAAAAACCCAGTCACATGAAGGCAGACAACTAAATAGTGACAAATTTTGTAAGTGCTTGTATACAAAAGCTAGAAGTCTAAATACTTAAAATGGGTGAACTTGACTGCCTGGTATTATAGGGGGATTTTGATATAATAGGCAGAAACTTGGTGGGATGATAATAATCAATGGGACACAGTAATACCAGGATACAAAATCTATAGGAATGACAAATATAGGAAAAATCTTAAATGAATCCAACTGTACCATAGAATCTCTATGGATAGAAATTTCATGCTTGAATAATAAAGCTATAGCAGTAGGAATATACTACCAACCACTTGACCAGGACGGTGATGGTGATTGTGAAATGCTCAGGGATATTAAAGAGGCTACAAAAACAGAAAACTCAATAACAGTGGAGGACTTCAACTATTCCCTTATTGACTGGGTACATGTCACCTCAGGATGGGATGCAGAGATCAAATTGCTAAACACCATTAATGACTGCTTCTTGGAGCAGCTAGTCCTGGAACCCACAAAGCGGGAAGCAGTTTTTACTTTAATCCCAAGTGAAGCACAGAATCTGGTCTAAGGGGTGACTATAGCTGAATCGCTCAGTAGTAGTTACCATAAAATAATTAAATTTAATATCCTTGGGGAGGAGGGAATACCAAAGAAACCCACCATAGTAGCATTTAACTTCAAAAAGGGAACAGCACAAAAATGAGGAAGTTGGTTATTAAATATTAAATATACAGAAATTAAAAGGAACTCTCACAAGAGTGAAATGCCTACAAGCTGCGTGGAGACATTTTATAAACACCATAAGACTAAATGTGCACCCCAAATAATAATTAAAAAAAAAACAGTAAAAGGACCAAAAAAATGCCACCATGGCTAAACAATGAGTAAAATCATGACGGGTGTGGAGAAAGGTGAATTAAAAACAAAATGCAAACAGTGGGAAGATTTTGCATTGAAACTCAGATGGACAAAATGTCAACAGTATTATACTTCATGACCTAGTTTTCTCTCCCAGATCTGTATAGAAGAAGAGATAGTTTTACAGTGTGTATATATAACTCTAAGCAGTGGCTGTGCAATGAAACATCTGCTCCTTAGCCATTGAAGTCAGTGGAAGTTTTGCCATTAAATGTGGTGGGCATAGGTTCTAGTCTGTACTGAGGAGTATTGGGAACAAACAACACACAGATACTAGTTTGTAGCTTGGGTTCCATAATACAGAAGGTGATCTAGGACCAGAATGATTTGATAGCTACATATAAATAACTTTGAGATAGCGGGTGTGGGATCCCAAAAGCTGGCAACAGACCACTGTTCAAATACAGCACCTGTTCAAATACAGTACCTAATGATGAAGTTGGATACATCTTTATTTTGCCACTAAAATTAACTTCGCATCAGTCTGACTTCCCTGCATGGCAGAGGCTGGGGACACTGAAGAGGCTGCATGCTTGGCCCCTGTATGGGAGGGTGAAAAAGACCTTAAAGGGAGCAGCATTGATCGACTCTGGCCAAAGTCTCACCCAATCCTTGTTCTCAGCTGGATGAAAGATAACTCTGACACTTTTATTATATTTATTATTTACAATACAGTTCATGCCATTTTTACATTGTCTCTTTTCAGTCAACCACCATACTTTAATGACGAAATACTTACATTTACTTTGCATGAGTAGAATACCAAAGCCTGCAGCCTGACTAACTTATTTTCTGATCTTTCCAGATCTCTTGAGCTAAGCAGGTTTAGGCCTGGTCTGTGAGGGTATGTCTACACTACGAAACTAGGTCGAATTTATAGAAGCCGGTTTTATAGAAATCGGTTGTATACAGCCGATTGTGTGTGTCCCCACATAAAATGCTCTAAGTGCATTAAGTCGGCGGACCGCGTCCACAGTACCGAGGCTAGCGTCGACTTCCAGAGCGTTGCACTGTGGGTAGCTATCCCACAGTTCCCGCAGTCTCCTCCGCCCATTGGAATTCTGGGTTGAGATCCCAATGCCTGAATGATGCAAAACAGTGTCGCGGGGGGTTCTGGGTACATGTCGTCAGGCACCTCCCCCTCCGTCAGAGCAACGGCAGACAATCGATTCGCGCCTTTTTACCTGGGTTACCTGTGCAGACAACATACCACGCCAAGCATGGAGCCCGCTCAGCTCAGCTCACCGTCACCATATGTCCTCTGGGTGCCGGCAGACGTGGTACTGCATTGCTACACAGCAGCAGCTAATTGCCTTTTGGCAGTAGACGGTGCAGTATGACTGGTAGCCTTCATCGGTGATCTGGGTGCTGGCAGACGTGGGGCTGGCAGACGTGGGGCTGCATTGCACACAGCAGCAGCCCCTTGCCTTTTGGTAGAAGATAGTATATTACGACTGATACCCGTTGTCGTTGTACTGCAGTGGCTGTCAATCATTGGCACCTGGGCAGTCTCGATGATGATGGCTATCAGTCGTAGTATGCTATTTTCTGCCAAGCGCCCAGTATTTTCTGCCAAGCACCCAGAAGATGCCGAGGGCTATCAGTCATGCTGCACCGTCGTCTGCCAGCTTAAGATGTAAAAAATAGATTTGTTCTGTATTCATTTGCTTCCCCCTCCCTCTGTGAAATCAACGGCCTGCTAAACACAGGGTTTTGAGTTCAATCTTTGGGGGGGGGGCATTCTGTGTGACAGTTGTTTGTGTTTCTCCCTGATGCACAGCCACCTTTGTTGATTTTAATTCCCTGTACCTGTAAGCCATGTCATCACTCGCCCCTCCCTCCCTCCCTCCGTCCGTCAGATACTAGTTTCGCGCCTTTTTTCAGACTAGACGCAATAGCACTGGGATCATGGAGCCCGCTCAGATCACCGCGGCAATTATGAGCACTATGAACACAACGCGCATTGTCCTGGAGTATATGCAGAGCCAGGACATGCCAAAGCAAAACCAGGACCAGCCGAGGAGGCGATTGCAGCGCGGCGACGAGAGTGATGAAGAAATTGACATGGACATAGACCTCTCACAAGGCACAGGCCCCAGCAATGTGCAAATCATGGTGTCACTGGGGCAGGTTCATGCCTTGGAATGCCGATTCTGGGCCCAGGAAACAAGCACAGGCTGGTGGGACCGCATTGTGCTGCAGGTGTGGGACGATGCCCAGTGGCTGCGAAACTTTCGCATGCGTAAGGGCACTTTCATGGAACTTTGTGACTTGCTTTCCCCTGCCTGGAAGCGCCAGAATACCAGGATGAGAGCAGCCCTCACAGTTGAGAAGCGAGTGGCAATAGCCCTGTGGAAGCTTGCAACGCCAGACTGCTACCGGTCAGTCGGGAATCAATTTGGAGTGAGCAAATCTACTGTGGGGGCTGCTGTGATCCAAGTTGCCAGGGCAATGAAAGACCTGGTGATATCAAGGGTAGTGACTCTGGGCAACATGCAGGCAATAGTGGATGGCTTTGCTGCAATGGGATTCCCAAACTGTGGTGGGGCGATAGACGGAACCCATATCCCTATCTTGGCACCAGAGCACCAAGCCATGGAGTACATAAACCGCAAGGGGTACTTTTCAATGCTGCTGCAAGCCCTGGTGGATCACAAGGGACGTTTCACCAACATCAACGTGGGATGGCCGGGAAAGGTACATGATGCTTGTGTCTCCAGGCACTCTGGTCTATTTTGAAAGCTGGAGGAAGGGACTTTCTTCCCGGACCAGAAAATAACCGTTGGGGATGTTGAAATGTCTATAGTTACCCTTGGGGACCCAGCCTACCCCTTAATGCCATGGCTCATGAAGCCATACACAGGCAGCCTGGACAGTAGTCAGGACCTGTTCAACTACAGGCTGAGCAAGTGCCGAATGGTGGTGGAATGTGCGTTTGGACGTTTAAAAGGGCACTGGCGCAGCTTACTGACTCGCTAAGACCTCAGTGAAAAGAATATCCCCATTGTTATTGCTGCTTGCTGTGCACTCCACAATATCTGTGAGAGTAAGGGGGGAGACATTTATGGCAGGGTGGGAGGTTGAGGCAAATCGCCTGGCCGCTGATTACACGCAGCCAGACACCAGGGCGGTTAGAAGAGCACAGAAGGGTGCGGTGCGCATCAGAGAAGCTTTGAAAACGAGTTTTGTGACTGGCCAGGCTACGGTGTGAAACTTCTGTTTGTTTCTCCTTGATGAACCCTCCGCCCCACCCCCCAACCCGGTTCACTCTACTTCCCTGTAAACCAACCACCCCACCTTCCCCTCCCACTTTGAGCACCGCTTGCAGAGGCAATAAAGTCATTGTTACTTCACATTCATGCATTCCTTATTAATTCATCACACAATTAGGGGGATAATTGCCAAGGTAGCTTGGGATAGGTGGGGGAGGAGGGAAGGAAAAGGACACACAGCAGTTTAAAACTTTAACTCTTATTGAAGGCCAGCCTTCTGATGCTCGGGCAATCATCTGGGGTGGAGTGACTGGGTGGCCAGAGGCCCTCCCACCGTGTTCTTGGGCGTCTGGATGAGGAGGCTATGGAACTTGGGGAGGAGGGCTGTTGGTTACGTAGGGGCTGTAGCGGCGGTCTCTGCTCCTGCTGCCTTTCCTGCAGCTCAACCATACGCTGGAGCATATCAGTTTGATGCTCCAGCAGCCGGAGCATCAACTCTTCCCTTCTGTCTGCAAGCTGACGCCACCTATCATCTTCAGCCCGCCACTTGCTCTGTTCAGCCCGCGATTCAGCCCGCCACCTCTCCTCTCATTCATATTGTGCTTTTCTGTAGTCTGACATTGACTGCCTCCACGCATTCTGCTGTGCTCTTTCAGCTTGGGAGGACATCTGGAGCTTCGTGAACATGTCATCCCGAGTCCGCCATTTTCTCCTTCTAATCTTCACTAGCCTCTGTGAAGGAGAAACATTTGCAGCTGGTGGAGGAGAAGGGAGAGGTGGGTAAAAAAGACACATTTTAGAGAACAATGGGTACACTCTTTCACGTTAAATTTTGCTGTTCACATTACACAGCACATGTACTTTCGTTACAAGGTCGCATTTTTCCTCTTATATTGAGGGCCTGCCAGTTTGGTGGGAGAGATCACTCACGCAGTGCCAGGCAACAGATTTCGGCTTGCAGGCAGCCATGGTAAGCCACAGTCTTTTGGCTTTTTTAACCTTCTTAACATGTGGGAATGGTTTCAAACAGTAGTGCCCTCATTTCCCATACCAAGGACCTATTGGGTTGGCCATTTAAAATGGGTTTGCAATGTAAAAGGAGGGGCTGCAGTTTCCGGGTTAACATGCAGCACAAACCCAACTAACCCCCCTCCCCCCACACACCCAATTATCGAGGATGATCACTTCACCCCTCCCCCCCACTGCTTGGCTAACAGCTGGGAACATTTCTGTTCAGCAGAGCAGGAAGGGGCACCTCTGAATGTCCCTTAATAAAATCGCCCCATTTCAACCAGGTGACCGTGAATGATATCACTCTCCTGAGGATAACAAAGAGTGATAAGGAATGGATGTTGTCTGCATGCCAGCAAACACCGGGACCATACGCTGCCATGCTTTGTTATGCAATGATTCCAGACTACGTGCTACTGGCCTGGCATGGTAAAGTGTCCTACCATGGCGGATGGGATAAGGCAGCCCTCCCCAGAAACCTTTTGCAAAGGCTTTGGGAGTACATGAAGGAGAGCTTTCTGGAGATGTCCCTGGAGGATTTCCGCTCCATCCCCATACACGTTAACAGACTTTTCCAGTAGCTGTACTGGCCGCGATTGCCAGGGCAAATTAATCATTAATCATTAAACACGCTTGCTTTTAAACCATGTGTAATATTTACAAAGGTACACTCACCAGAGGTCCCCTGTGTGCCCTCAGGGTCTGGGAGCATGCTTTGGGTGAGTTCGGGGGTTACTGGCTCCAGGTCCAGGGTGATAAACATATCCTGGCTGTTGGGGAAACCGGTTTCTCCGCTTCCTTGCTGCTGTGAGCTATCTACATTATCTTCATCCTCAGCTTCCTCATACCCCGAACCCGCTTCTCTGTGTGTTTCTCCAGTGACGGAGTCATAGCACATGGTTGGGGTAGTGGTGGCTGCACCCCCTAGCATGGTATGCAGCTCTGCATAGAAGCAGCATGTTTGCGGCTCTGCCCCGGACCTTCCGTTTGCCTCTCTGGCTTTGTGGTAGGCTTGCCTTAGCTCCTTAATTTTCACGCGGCACTGCTGTGCGTCCCTGTTATGGCCTCTGTCCTTCATGGCCTTGGAGACCTTTTCTAATATTTTGCCATTTCGTTTACTGCTACAGAGTTCAGCTAGCACTGATTCATCTGCCCATATGGCGAGCAGATCCCATTCCTCCCGCTTGGTCCATGATGGAGCTCTTTTGCGATCCTGGGACTCCATCATGGTTACCTGTGCTGATGAGCTCTGCGTGGTCACCTGTGCTCTTCACGCTGGGCAAACAGGAAATGAAATTCCAACGTTCGCGGGGCTTTTCCTGTCTACCTGGTCAGTGCATCTGAGTTGAGAGTGCTGTCCAGAACGGTCACAATGAAGCACTGTGGGATAGCTCCCGGAGGCCAATAATGTCGAATTCCGTCCACACGACCCCAATTCCGGCCCGCTAAGGCCGATTTTATTGCTAATCCCCTCGTCGGAGGTGGAGTAAAGAAACCGGTTTAAAGGGCCCTTTAAGTCGAAAGAAGGGGCTTCGTCATGTGAACGTGTCCAGGCTTAATTCGATTTAATGCTGCTAAAGTCGACCTAAACTCGTAGTGTAGACCACGCTTGAGTAAACCTCAAAGGGAAAGCAAGTGTTGTTTCAGTAAGTGGTGCTTTTCTTTCAGAATCACTCCTGAATCCATGCAACAGCATGTTTCTAGGAGGCACTGTACAGCTGGAGGTGCTGTCTTTCTGATGAGATGTATAACCTAAGCTCTGGATATGCATGGTAATTAAAAATCCCACGGTGAGTTAAATAGGTGAGTTAACTTCAGTGTTCTATCTTAATTCCAATTTAGGGTGATTCCAGATACTCTAGTGACTGGTGAATGATCCCTATATACATACACAATGAGATTTTCCAAAGTGCTCAGTGTTGGCCCAGCTCTGTTTCAGTTGAAGGCATGGTGAACTGCCATTGACTTTAATGGGCACAGAATTAGGTCAATGCTCAGAGCTTTTGAAAATCCTAACCATGTGTCCTACAACATTATATGATGATACATATTTATAATTAGTTGGCTGGACAGAAATGATGTGCTAGAGAAAGACATGATGGAATACTAAAGACCCATATTGTTACATTTTAATTACCAAAGTGTGTCATGCAGGCAAATTTATTCTCACTATTAAGGACTATTTCTGAGCGCCACCTAGTTGGTTTTTTTACCACAATTTAGCACAATTTGCTGCTTCATGCTTTTCCAACAGATATTGTTTGAATGCTCAGGTAGAACTGGAAGAGCAGAGAGATGGAGATAAAAATGCTGCTGGTATTTTAAACATTGTTGTGGTACAGCTGTTTGGCAAACAGTGTGAAAGCTTATTACATTTCAAGACCCAGTGCCTTCTTTTACAAGCTTATCAACCTTTATTGCTCCAAAAACAGTAGCAGAAACTAACACTTCCTCCTCTATATACAGTGCATATCCTGCATCTTGGCAGGGGGTCAGACTAGATGACCCTGGCAGTTCCTTCAAACCCTATGATTCTAATGCATCACTAACTGAATCCATCCCAGAAACTCCTTTGGGATATCTCGTTTATTCCCAGCCTGTCACACGAACTATAGGAGTGGAAGCAACCTCTTCTTTGCTGCAGCAATGGTTTTATGGCAGCTTGCATGGCTGCTACTCTGAAACCAGTTTTTTTCTTGACCTGAAATACTATTTTTAACCCACTTTTTGCTATGGCATTTAGATACAATCGTTTTAAAACAAGGAAACACCCATAAATCCTTGGGATCTCCTAAAGCAGGTAAAAAGGTCAATCTGGAGTATGATAAAGATCTGTTTTACTGTTCTGGCCGTGGGTCGGCGCATGGCCCAAGTGAAGATTAGTACAGAAAATGAGTAAAGAAAAAGAAATCCAATTTATTAAAAGATTGGGAACCTTCATGTCTGTAGCTAAAGCAAGGACTGCTATCTCCCAAATATTTCCCATGGTTTTAGGAAAGCTATATGTAAGAGGTACTCTGCTACCTAGTCTCTGCGTCCCCGAACTTATTAATGGGAACAAAGGTGATAAAAGGAATGTTGTTAATGCAGGGGACCTGGAGCCAAACCCACAGCCGTGCCTCCTTTGCTGGATGAATATGTATCCATTTGTAAAGTGTGTAGGCTAACATAACTGATTTGAAAAGCATTTTGAAATTGTTGGACAACAGATGCTGTGCAAATTATTATTGGAACCCAGAAATAATGCAGGGCAGAAAAGGAGAGAAAATGGCTATTCAATACATACTTTTAAAAAGTGAATAAAGCTACCTCCCCCAAGGAGTGCTTTATGAATGTAGAAATTGCTGTAAGGGTCACAGATAGTGGAAAGCACCCTACTTATGGTTCTGACATGACAGAACAGCTCAAGTTTCATTTCATGGTCTTCTGTTCACCAATATCTAACTTGCTCATGTCACATCCTCAAAAAAGTGTCTGCAGGCCATTTTAGAAACTTACGAAGAGGGATCCTGACAAGTTTAACAAAGACCAAGATTTTTCAAAGGATCCTAAGCACCCAACACCTGTAGAAATTCAATGGGATATGGGCACCTACCTCCCATAGGCCCCACTGGAAATCCCAGACAGCACACCTGTAGGCAGTGTGCTACAACAACTTTTATTGTAAGTGCTTCAGAGCAAGGACCTTGTCAACTTTTCAAATATGAATATTTATGGCAATGTAGAAATGAAATATGATTTGTCCAACCACAACCCGACCTTACAGGATGATTGGTGGGAAATGTTAGAATGTCAGAAAACGATGTGAGATACATGAGGTATCTTGGCTAGCAGAGGTTATTTGCTCTAATATCCAGCAATCAAACAGCTTGTTTGTTACAGGTGCATTTAAGTCTTCTTACAAATGTTAGCATTGTAAATTAGAAAGACGAGATGGGTGAGGTAATATCTTTTATTGGACCAAATTCTGTTGGTGAGAAAGAGCCAAGCTTTTGAGCCACCCAGCGTTACAACTCACCCAGCTTCACTGTCTAGTATCGTGAAACCAACATGGGCTACAACTGCACCGCATACAATCACTGCAAATTTCAGACCAGTGCTTCTGAAATGCTCTTTTTGTAAATGCAGGATGATCAGAGACAGGTTTTCATTTAAAAAAATTACTCCCCCCTCCTCCATCCAATGCCTAATTTGTTTCTTGGTTTGACTCAGGCTGCTTCAGCACACAGGCAGCAGAAGGGGGTAAGGATTGCCACCTTAAAACATACTTCTAACGCAGAGGTCCCCAAACGATAGGGCATGCCCCGCCCCCCCCCCCCCAAAAGGGACACAGAGAAATGTTCAGGGGGGCACAGCAGGGCCTGGGTCAGCTGTGGAGGGAGCACCACCCAGCTGTGCTCCCCTTTGGCCCCAGCCATGGTCCTGCTCCCAGCCCCACTTCTGCCCCCAGCTGCAGCCCCTTTACCATCCCAGGTAGCCACAGCCCTGCTCCCAGCTCCTGTGAGGGGTGACAGACAGGAGTAAAGGGGGGGGGTGCATGAGCCTAAAAAGTCTGAGGAAAGAGGTTGTCTGACTAATGCAGCTAGTTGTGTCTATTGTTACACACATGGGGAACTTTCTCCAAAGCTTGAGGCAAAAACAATAATTTGAGTTAATTCCTGATTTTAGAGGTCATGTGACAAGACAGTTAAACTGTTGGGTCAGATTCAGTCAGAGATTTAATCTGCAGTTAAGAAATTAGTGTTTTCTTTCTTTGCCGTAATTTGTAGAGTAGGTAAATGAAGGCATAGCTATTGGCGTAGTTTGGTTATGCGTCAGTAAAATTGTTTTTTGTTCTTGGAAGAGTTTTTTGATTTTTTTTCCACTTCGTTCTTACAGGAATTAGAGTTAAAACATTGTCTGCTACGTATAACAGAATTAGAAATGTTCATTTCAAAACCCCAACATTCAAAGTAGATAAAAGAGTAGTTTCATTTGTTTTTTACCATGTTGTATTCCTTAATTTTGATTTGGTTCCACCACTTCTTTATGATAAATACAGGAAGCAGTAGTAGAGTTTACACTAGTATCCTCCACCATTGGTGTAGGATTATATTGGAAGATGAATATATAATTAATTCCAGTCCTTAGTGCAAAATGAAAATGCATAGTAAAACCTGCCCCTACTATTTAGCTCTGGAGTTATTAACTTGTATTGACTGTAGATGACAATATGGGAAGAAGAAGCAAAGTCTTTACAGATGGTTTAACTAATTATAGTTTAGGCAAATATTTATTTATCTAAAAACAAAATAAAATTAAATTTTTAAAAGAAAATGTATTTAAATAAAACCCATAAAATGGTGAAATGTTCTGGCACAGAAGTTCAAGACAAGTATAAACCCAGTTGCCATAACTGCTGAGTATTAATGTTGCACATTTTTCTATAAAGATTTTATTAAAAGTATGTACATAGCAATAAGGTATGTAAATATATACAGCCATTTGAGGACAACTTTTTGGAACTGTCTTAAGAAAAATGACTTAAATACAAAATTTTCAAAGAACAAAATTGAAAAGTTCATCCCCAAGCATGAAGAAAAGTCCCATTTGTCCTTATGCCCAAAGTATTAATTATGAGGCAGTTTTGAGGTTATGGCTAAACCTTTCGAAGGTTCCAGCCAAGGTTGTGTAGTCTTGAGTTATTTTGCACAGCATGCAATTGTAATGGTTCCATACTTTAAGAACTGGCGTAGTTCATGAGTAAGATTAGAAATATTAATATTTTATTTCAGTCTGGATTAGATTATTCTAATCTATGCACAAGAGTTCCTTAGCTGCTCAAGTTTGTGTTTCAACTGTTCTCGCCGCTTCCTCAACTGTTCTTTCTCTGCAATCAGTCTGTGTTCATCTGTTTGAATAGAAAGAACATATTCTGTGGCTTTTTTAAGGATGACAACTTTGGGAGCCTTTTCATTGTTGGCTACCTCAGGTATTTGGTCACGCAAAGCAAAGAAACTCAACTTCAGCTCATTTCTCCTTTGGCGCTCCAAGACGTTGTGTGTTCGCCTCTTGTCGTTTTCTTCTGTGTCTGATGTGCGGGGACTTGAGCACTTTCGGTTATTACTGATTTGTTTGAGAACTCTACCATTGTCCAACTTTATCCTTTTTGCTGAAGGATACTCAAGTTTGGTGGAGGGAGGAGCAGCATAATTGTGCTGATGGATGGGGACATGACACCGCTTAAGAACTAGTGGGCTGTGGTGTGGCTTACTGTGCTCTTCTGTTGGTTGTGTGATTGATTCGGATTCACTTGTTGTCACAACATCAATTTCTTCTTCATCTTCCTCTGGTTCTTCTTCTGGAAGAAAAAACACCCCTGCTGTAAGTCAACTTGTAGGGACATTTAAAAAACAGTTTGTAAGTGTTCCTTGCTATATAATGGAGAACAAGGTGGCTTTTAAATATTTTATATATTTTGTAATCTGCTTCTAAAACCTGCACTTCCCTGAAAAATGTTTTCTTTGAGAAATCCAACATTCAACAGAAATACTGTTAAAAGAACAGACTCCTCTTTTGCAATTCTTAACTCTGCATCCCAGATGGCCAAACCCTGCCTCCCAGATAGCAAGTTACGTAATTCTGAACAGACAGCAGGGAAGTTGAATGCTGACAGCAGATGTTACAGCATAACCCCACCCCCACCCCGGCAAAAAATTAATCCCCCAAATCATGGAAGCCATCTGTAAATATTTAGGGAGTCTTTGGCAACACCTCAAAGCAAAGATTACTTAACACTTGTATATTTTAGGGGCACCTTCAGAAGCTCCCCCCATTATTCATGGGTAATCCAGGGGAACAAAAAAAACCCCACTATAAACTTCATGGGCAGATAAACCTCAGTCCCTGACTATACATGGGTTTGTCTCTCAAACTGTTTGAAAGCTATGTAAGCATGTCTTACAAAAACTTTCCCAGACCCATTTACTTCTTTTCAACTACTTTCACTAGCACCTCCCATCCCAAGCCATGAATGTCACTGGAGGGCAGATTCAATTGGATAAGATTCTAGCTTTGTGGAATGACTCAGAGCCTGTTATGAAAGTTAACACCTTCCTCCCTCTCTCCCCCCCACCCCATGGGCTGGTTTCCCAGGGAATTTAATTCGGCCAGAGCCTCTCAGCGTGCCTTGCTAACGTGGCATTTAAAAAAGCACATGTAATAGGGGGACTGAAATCCTTAGGGTGGGAGGAGTTACACACTAGTTTCAGCAGGAAACCAAACTGTGTCTCCTGCCCAAGCCCTTCGTGTTTTAAACCTTCCAAGTATTCACCCTGAGCAAATTACAAGACAACCCAACAGAACCCAGGAGGATTGTCATCTAGTACATGCAGAGCGGTTAACTTTTAAAGTGGTATACAAAGGGTACATTCAGGGGACAAAAGTGCACCCCAAAACGCACAGAGGGAGCAGCTATTGCTCAGCGCTTACCGTGGGGCCGGCAAACGTTGTTCGATAAGTTATCTGAACGGGAAGCTGGAGCCATAAAGGGCCTGGCAGGGGAAGTCCCTGGTGTCTTCCCTGGCAGGGCCAGTTACCTTCATGTCTGACTCCCCAAGAGGCAAGGAGCAGCCGGGCTGTGCCCCTGCCGATCGCCCCAGGGAAGCCCCCCTGTCTGGCTAGGCGGTGGGCAAGTCTGCTGAGAGAAGAAGGGTGGGTTGATACTCACCCGAGTCGCTGCTGGTGGTGGGCGGGGTGTCATCGCCCAGCAGGGAAGCCGGGCTGGAGCTGGGGGAGCCGGGCTTGGAGGATCTCTCACTGAGCGGGTAGGGGAAGACCACGGAGGGGTCTATGCAGTCGGAGGCGGCGGCGCCCAGGTCGTGCAGGTAGGTACTGGCGGAGGCGGGGGAGGGGGCCAGGCTAGGCGGCTGCGAGGGCGGCGGTGGCGGGCAGAGCCGGGAGCCGGAGCCCCCTTCCCTGCGGGCCGCCTGGTAGGAGGCCAGCTTCTCGGACACCACCTTCTCCAGCTTGGCGGCGGCGGAGAAGCCGCTCCACATGCAGTCCTGGATGATGATGGATTTCACGAAGGATTCGTCGTCCGGGTCGCAGATGAAGCTCTGGTTCACCATGTCTCCCCCCAGCAGCTCGGTCACCATCTCCAGCTGATCGGCGGTGGAGGGGAAGTAGGCGGCGGCCAGGCTGGAGCGGCGGCTGGGCGAGAGGGGCGGCGTGGGCAGCAGCTCGAACTTCTTCCAGATGTCCTCGGAGGGGGCGGGCGGCTGGAGCTCGCTGCCCCGCTGCTGCGCCGCCAGGTAGAAGTTCTCCTCCTCCTCCTCGAAGTAGAAGTAGGGCTGCACCGAGTCGTAGTCGTAATCGTAGTTCTTGCTGGGGAGGGTCGAGGTCAGCGGCATCGCGGCGGCTGGTGCCTGAGGGCCAAGGGAGGGGGGACACGGGTCAGGGCGCCGCCGGGTAACAACGGGGTGCAGCCCCCCCACCATGCAACACTGAGTGAAGCCCCCCGATAAACGGGGTTCAGCCCCCCGGAGCACCCCATAAACGGTGCAAACAGGGAGACACCCCCGTGGAGAAGGGGGTCACCTACCCCCTAATACGGTGCAGGAGTGCGCTGCAACCACCGACCCCCCATCAATAGAGGACATACGGGGCACACTACAAGCCCGCCGTTCGCTCCGGTGCAAAACGGGGAGCAAAAGACCCCTCCGCCCGCACCCGCAGTGCGCCGGGCTGGACAGCGGGCGCTGCGGCTGAAGCGCCTCCTTAGAGCCGGAACCACCTTAACAGAGCGCGGCGACCGCTGCGCACTTCCCCCCCCCCCCCCCCCGTAGGGGCTCCCCGGGATTCTCTCCCCTGCGTCGCCGCCCGCCTCCGGTTTCCTCTCCGCCCCTTCGCCTCCCCTCCCGGACCCAGGTCTTGGCCAGCTCGGCTCCGTCCCTTCCTCGGGAGCCGGCTCCCGGTCCCCGCAGATCCTGTCCAGCCCAGCTGGAGAGCGGTGAAAATGAGCCAGCGCCCGGCCAGGGACCCCTCTGCCCAGCACCAGCCCCACTTCCCCGGCAGGTCAAGAGCCGGAGCCGGCAACTAGGGAAAAGCGGAGCGAATCCTTCCAGCGGCTTCCAGACAGGCAGCTCCCCACCTACCCCGCTACCCCAAGCCTCAGTCCCCCTGGACTGCAAAGGGGCAGGGGGAAACCAAACTCTGCTGCCCGTGTGCCCAGCACCCAACCGGGACACTGGCTGGGTACAGACCCCGACCTCAGGGCACCCCTCTCCCCCGCCCGGGGCTGCAAGCGGGGACACTGAAGTGCCCGGGGAAAAGCCCAATTTAAAGACCCCAGTGCAATGAATGAGGAAGGCAGAGCGCGCCTTACACACAGGCTGCCCGTGCTGCAGCTGCTACACACCTTGTGTCACTGCGTCTAGACACACTTCCCAGTTGAGCCACCCCTCGAGCTCAGCGCTTCACCAAGGGGGTCACTAGCCTAGCCCCCCCAAAGGGTGCAAACCCAGGGCAGACCCCCCCGCCCCCGGGGGAGAACCCTACCAACCAAAGGTGCGAACACGTCTTTGCAAACTCACCGGTTCCTCCGATGCACCGGCTGGGATATGCAGCGGGGGACGGATTAAGGACGGTGCAAAAAAAGCGAAAGGGGAAAAAGGAAAACAAAAACCCTGTCCCGCAATAATGATCCCACAAAAGCGGCAGGCAGCGGGGGGGGGAGCGCCTTTCCCGGCGGCTTTCAGCGCCAGCCCCTCGCGCACGGAATTGTAAGTCCAAGGCAGCGCCGCCGTGTCCGGGGGCAGTCGGAAGTTCGCTCGCCCGCTCGGCTGTAAAGCGCCGGCCGGCGTAAGAGGGGAGGGGGCTTGATTAGGAGGCGGTGCAGCGACTGCTACCGTGCGAGCCCGTCTCCCTCCCTCTCTTCACTGCAAAGAGCAGGCAGCCTCCCCACACTGCTGCTTTTATAGGGCTACGCCTTTCCCGCCAAGCGGAGCTGGCTGCGGACTAGCGGGTGGAGTGGGCTAGTACGCGAGGGGTGGGATTGGTGCATTACGAGGACTATTTTGTTTGCCGCCGCCGCCGCAGCAGCAGTGTGTAAAGCAAGGAGGAAAGGCAGCTAGTATTACTAGCGGGGAAAGGGACTGGGGGGACAGGCTGCATTGTACCATAACAGGCGCTACTAGAAGCCAGAGAAACGGAAGTAAACATAGTAAGAGCACCAGAGATGAATTAAAGTGCTCGCTGCAATTGCTCCTGCCCATCGGACATTTCCCTGACCTCCTTTCCACCCATGCAACAGAAAATACTCGTGCAACGCAGGTCACTTGGTGACCACCTTTACCGCTGCGATCATGGGGCTGGAGCGATGTTTATTTTTTTTATTTTGCAAGCCGGCGTTGCATAACACCTCCCCAGCTTTCATCTCAGGGGTATAAGCCATCGATTGTCATTTGGCCGCTTTGTTAAACAAAGGCTGGAGATGTTTGGAAGGAGGCACTCCCCAGGTGTGCCTGGAAAGGAAGGTTGCAGGGCACCTAGAAAAGGGGCTGGTGCAAAAGCAAAGGAAGCAGAGAGGAAAACGTAAACGAGGGAAATATTAAAATGTTATCAGAGCAGAAGGAGCATTTCTTGCCCGGGTATCGCGAGCACGTCTCTCCAGGTTGTTATCCCCTGCATGCATTTCCTAGCGTATGCACAGAAGGGTTAAAAAGCAGAAGGAGGTTACTAGACGGAGCAAACCCAAGCAGAGGGGCAAGAGACAATTGGTTTTACTCCCCAAATGGCTGCTGCAATCTAGTGTCTCCGCCACAGCCTCTATGTCCTTTTTAATTTAAAAGTATCTTTCCCCCTCTGGAAAAAAAAATGGGAGCTTAATAAACCAGCTGGCTCCGCCCAAATGACAGACTCAGGTGCAAAGCTTTCTCAGGGGCGATTGCAAAGAGGGAAATGGATCCAGGCTCAGCCTGCCCTTACCCCAGCAGACGGGCGGCTCCGCCAGGTTCATCTCCCAGGTAAAGGGAGGGAGGGAAAACCGTTAACTCTTTCCTTTCTCTACCACGCAAAAATTCCCGCCTGCTGTCGGCTCCTTTATTCTTTGCTACTGATACTCTAACTGCCCAGTTATTCCAGACACCTGGGATTTCCAGCATGCCATTTATTTCACACTACCCCTCCCCGTTTCACAGGTTCACCTAGTTGTCCCCTAGTTACGCTTTTTCTCACCTGTTTTGTCTCTTATGTATTAACCTGGTTGGCATGAGATCCTTTTACAGCCAACCAGGGAGAGACAGACCAAATACTTGAGAGTGATTTGCACCATTTTAAAATGCAGCTGGCTTCAAAGGGTCAGACGAGCCAGGTCCTTTCCCTGCTGCTCAGATTAAGCTGCTCCCCCTGCGTCTTCTTAACAAACTTTCCTTTACCTCCTACGCACTTACAAACAAACCTCGGGGAAGCAATTAGGGGGGAAAGTGCTATCATACCTATTTGTTAAAATATTGTGACGTGTAATCCTACACTCATAGCTTGCAGGAAAAAAAAATCAGAGGCCTCTGGTTCGCTGCAGGAAACAAAAATTCTTAGCCAGGGATTCACTGCTGCACCACTACTGGCTTTGGCTGCAAAACGATTCTCACGCCTCGTCCCTCCGCACTGGTAGCGGAGTAATTGCGCCCTCTACTGGCTCACAGATTACCAGGCGAGAATTATAAAAAGGGAGAGGCAGGCTGTGGAGAATGTGTGAATCACGCATTTGGGTGCAGATTTGATGATAAGCGCGGAGGCTCCTTATTACTGCTGTGTCTCTTTGTAGCTCCAGACCACAATGGTGGGGAGGGACGGAGGAGTGGAGGCTTCTCAAAACAGGATGGGGATCTACTCTGAGTCAGATACCTTTTGATCTTTACCTAGTGTTTGATACTTTTTTTCCACTGTAGTTTTGTCTTCACACATTCAGGTATCATCAACCACCACTATTTTTCTCTCCTTAAAACGAGCTCCTACTGTTCATTCAGTTAATTCATAGCCAATGCACAAACACCTGTGTGTACACATGATCCTATACCTATCCTCAGAGAACCACCTTGGTCCCAAGAGAAACTTTGGACAACATTCTGTTAGAGACACTTTTGTTTCTATAGCCTATTCATAGATGGGACTGATGTATGGAGAAAGATTAAAACCGCTAGATATGTGCAGCTTGGCTAAACCACCACCAAGAGTAGTAAATCTTTGTAATCATCACTATGTATCACTATTAGTGCAATATCAAGGGTGAAATCATGGCCCTATTGAAGTCAATGGACGTTTTGCCATATAGACTTCAATGGGCCCAGGATTTCACCCCAAGAAGGGAAAATAATCATTTATGGTGATAGAAGAGGTTTATGTAACTAGGATGAAAAGTGAAAAAAGAAAACCAGCTGAATGTCAGGAAAGCCTCAGGATCTAATAGATTAGGGAATAGCCTGCCAAAGGAAGTGGTGGAATCTCCATTGTCCTTGACTCTCTAGAGTTGGCAAAGGGCTTCAGAATATGGTGTGAGGAACTAGAGTCAGTTCCTGCAGTGAGCAGATGATAAACTGATTTAAGAGCATCTCTGCACAGTTTTAAGAGTGTCTTAAATCATCTTAGTTTAAATCAGTTTGTACTCAATTTAGACCTTGTCTACACTAAAAAGTTGTACTGCTTTAACTCTACCAGGAGAGTTAAACAGTACCATTCCCCTAGTGGAAATGCAGTTATATCAGTATAAAGGTGCCTTGTTCTGGTCTAGTTTTTGCTGTATCTGAAGAGGAGCTTTTCAATAAGATTTTAAGGGTGGACCAGCCCTTAAGATAAATCAGTTTGAGTGTCTTAAATCAATTTAACTGTCTACAGGGGGTAGGGTTGATGGATTTGAAACAAGTTAGGCTTGAGCTACAATCAGTAGGGATGTAATTTCTTACTAATGTAGGCAAACCACTACAACCCCTAGTGTGGACGTAGTTATAATGGTATAATTAAAGTGGTACAACTTTTGTGTTCAGCCAAGGCTTTACAGGCACAAGCTAAGTTGTTATAATCAGTTTTAAATTGATAAGTGTGTCTACATTGCACTGAATTTGTGCAAACCAATCAGATTAAAACCCCTTTGGTTAAAACAAGGTAAATTTTGTGCACAGACCAGCTTTTACACACATTAATCTCCATCTACATCAGCATGGCAACACTGGGCGAGCCCTCATGTGGATGGGTCATTTGCTGCCAGACATTTTAAGAGCCATGTCATCTACCTCTGCTCAGAATAAGCCTGAAATATATAGTGTCTTAAAACTCAAAAACAACAAAACCTCCTCCCAAACAACAGAAATACAAAATGCCCCATCTATACTAGAGCTCCCAGTGGAGTAGAACCAGTGTTGGCAACTTTGGTAAATTTATAGAAAGAGTTGAGAGTCATAATTCTGTCTGTGATGTGACATCATCAAATGCAGAGCAATTAATGGTAGTATCACAGGTGATTATGACTTGAAGTGAGCAGGACCTCTACCTAGCAAACACCCTATTTCTCCTGGAGTTAAAAAACAAGGGAGGAGAAAGAAATATGATATTGAAGCAATAGGGTCTCTAAATAAAATGTTTTCCAAAGTGTTTTATGGGTGACTGCATGTCTCCTACAGATAATAGATGTGACTCTGGTAGCCAGCACAAAGGGGAACCAGTGCAGCCATTACATGACAACTTCACCTTAGATATAGCAGGATACTTGGCTACTATATCCTATATCCTTCCAGGTTGTGAATAACCTGGGGCAAGATAAGAGAGAGAAATATAAATCTCCAGTAGAAAGACTTTTGACAGAATAGCCATTAGATTGGAAGAATACACACACAAGTATATTGTTACAGAGGTGATGCCTTTTCCATGGAGAGCTTAATGCCAAATAAGAGATGGGAAGAGGACTGAGCCAATGATCTGCATGGAATTTACACAGATGAGCAGGGATCGTTGAAACTTGTGGGGAAAAAAACAAGGAAAAGTTGAAAATTGTGGAAAAAGCTACGTACCGTCTCTGCGTGTGTGAGTAAAACTGTAAACCATTTTGCCATGTTCTATGTACCTTACTTAAACACTGCATAGAAATATATTTTCAAGGAATGCCTGCTTAATTGTTTTGCTGCTAATGTACTGTATGTTACTGGAGCCAACACAAATCTGCCTCCACTGCAGACAAATTCTGAGGAGATTTTCACCTCAGCTCCATGTAACTGTGCAGCTCACTAATCTTCTGAGGGAAATTTAAAAAGTACACCCTAAATATTTTTCTTTCCCCGTAAAAGACTCACACAAGCAAAATGGGGACAGTGGCTAAGGCCTAATTCTGCACTCAGATCAATTAATGTGAGCCCCTGCATCTATACAGTCAGGTTCAGTAGCACGCCCAGATGCAAGATCAGGCACTAACTGCTTATACAGGAGAAAGAGTCAGTTTCATTCTATTAGGTGTTGTCTACCAAATGTACAAAGGAAACAACACCCTCCCTCCCCATTTTCTCATCTCTTTCAGTTTGAATAATTTCTTTAACAATAGGTTATAAGATTCAGACAGAGGTATCATTCTTAAATGGACAGAGTAGACTTATATGACTTGGTGGTAAAATACCTTAACTAGTGCTTCTAGTAGAGAAGTAGACCTTTGCTACCCCAGTCTTGCTGCTACACCAGTGAACATGGTGGTGAATGACTGGGCTTCTCTATGCCAGTATAGACTGAGTCGCAGGGGAAAGTGATCATATTAATCATGAATACATGCTACAGAAGTTTCAGTTAATCTGAACTATGCTAATGCTAGAAACAGGAATAATTATTCATTTTAAGATAATATAAAACATTGCCTGCTTTTGGAAGCAATAGTTGTATCTCTTATAACCTTGCCAATAGCCCTTCCCACAATTATGTTGTGGGGTCAGGTAATGTAGCACCTGGTATAATTTATTCATTTTATTGTCCTTAATGCTCAGGGCTTTGTTCAAACATTGCAGGTTCTTTGCCCTGGCCAGGCTTCTCTTGATCCTCCACCCTATAATCCTTTTTAAACAGACATTCAATCCATTTACTCTTAATAGAAAAAGAGAGAGGGGGAACAAAATGAAACAAGAGCAAAACAAAGGGACTGGAGGGGGAAGTGCTAAATAGCATATTCATTTTAGATATGATTCTCCAGTCCTGCAAAAAGAACTCACACCCACCTGGAACCCACTGAAGCCAAAGGGTGAGATCTTGGCCCCATTGATGTATGTTTTGCTATTGACTTCAGTGGAGCTGGTCTTTCACCTCAGGTGTAGGGTGTCCATCCCCTGCAGTTCTCTTTGCAGGATCAGGCTCTGAAGATTGTATTCGGGTGTGGATATTTAAAAATAAATATAACATCCAAGTTTGATCCCAATTCAGTTTTTTGTTTTGTTTTTAAAGCTGGTGGTGGGGGAGGTGTCAAATCAAGAGCTCAGTGACAAGATCTTAAAACCATTTTAAAAGGTTTATTTTGAAGGTGGTTTTGGTATGTAATCCACCTCTGTATCTTGCTATACCTGAAAGTAATATTAGAAACCACTGTCAGCTAAGAAGTAATTAAAAATGTTGACTTCTCCCTGTGTTACATCTTTGATTGCTGAAAGTAAGAGGGTTTTAAAAATCTAATTTACTTTTCAAGGGTATGCTCTTTACATGTTGCATTTATCTAGAAAATAATCAATCAGTTAATTTTGCTTGTTTTCAGTCGATTTCATTCTCTGGTTCTCTTGCAACTCAAAATTGTTAGGGTTATAAACATTGCAAAGGACCATTTACATTAAAAACACATGCATTCTCTGAATTTTTTGTATTTGTGTGTGGAAACATTTCTATTAAATCATATTAGATTTTTTTAGAGTAAAAATCTCAATGCTGGCTACCTCATAATAGCCATTTAATTATTTTTAAAATCTATTACCTGTTATCTAATTCAGAACACACTGAAGTAAATCAAAGGAGTTTCATGGCTTTCAGTGGGTTTTGGATCACACCCTTAATTATATTAACACTGAAATTAACACCTGGCTGAGGTTAATGAATGGGAAGGGGATGAGTTAGCACCAGTGCTTTTGGTATTGTTTGACTGGAGAGTGCTTCCTGCAGGGCTGGATTAAAGGAAAACTGCACTGTTTTGAATGCATAATAAAAAGAGATGTTCAAAGCTCTTGTAAAAGATAAACTGTTATTTTATTCAAAACTTTCTTTAGAAGAAGAGGTAACAGAGCTATCAACTTTGAAAGGCTTGTCATGCATTCCCTGAATCTTATTACACACTATTGGATTGCCAAAATAGCACAACACTAGTTGATTAACTCTTCTTTAATATATTTAAGACAGTTAAGCTATTCTAATAGGGCTGTAAATTTAAGGGGCCTCAGCTATAGATGTTGATCATAACTTACATAACATTGTTGCGGTCTATTAGCAAAAATACATTAGCCTTCCCTGTAGTAATTTTCTGCATGGAAAGAGCTGCAAGTCTCACTTTCAGACTTTTCAATGCACTCTGTAAGAAAGAATTCCATACACAAGGGAGCAGGCCAGACCTTAGTTTGTCCTCAATATTTGGAGGCCAGGGCTGTGTTGAGTGGGTGTTTGGATGCATTAAGACTGTCTCTACTTGAGGATAAGCAACTGAGGTTGAGTAAACAGTCTAGCTGCACCAGTGCAAACTCCAAGAGTAGACAAGAAAGACTGCCATTTGCATTGGTGGAATTTAACCTGGTGTCAAGCAGAAGAAGGTTGTACTTGAGCAAACGGTGGCTTTGACTGTTCACACTAGGGGTTACTCTAGTGCAAAACCTAGGTAGTTTTAAAGTAGAGCTTGATACATTTATGAATGGGGTATATGACAGGGTTGTCTGGAATAGCAGGGACTGACCCCCGTGACCAAAGAGGTCCCTTCCAATCATATGTCTCTATGTTCCATTTATGCTGATGGCTACAATTGGGGCAAGTCATCAGGCAAGAAAAGGCCTCAGAAATAGAACAGGGATTTGTATGCTAGTTCAATCCATGTGCTTTGTTAAATAAGTTTTCTTCACTAAGCTAAAAAGGTGCAAGAACAGCTTAACTATGATAAACAAGCAAGTACAATCACTGCCATTTTATACAGAAGCCCACCCTTTGGAGGCATTCCTAGACAAATGCACAATTTTACATCATCCTGTCTTACTTCATTTGTCAGGATACTGGCAGGTAGGCAGCCCAGTTTTCAAAAGGAGCCACCGACTTTGGATGTTCCGTTTTTGGGTATGGAACCTGACATCTTGGCCCTGACTTATAGAGGTGCTGCTCACTATAGCTCCCATCCAGTGTAAGTGCTTGATATTTCTTGAAATCACACCCTAAAGTGTCTCAAATTGGGCACCCCACGCAGGAAGCATCTGACATTAGGTTCCAGTCCTATAGACAATCAAGGCATGTGGTTAACTGCTTGAAGGACCAGCAAAACACTCCTGAAAATCTGGGCCTTGCCTGCCATGGGATGTTCTGAGCCATAATTCATTAGGGCGTGCAAAGTGATTGGAGTTCCCCAGTTGGAAGTGGTTAGACAAGTAGAATGTAGTATTGCAGTATGAAAGTTCTTTGCTATAACTCTAGTTCCTTTCAGTGGAAGAACAAGTCCCTCACCAACTCTCTAGGTTTGGTGTATACCCAAGAGCACTGGCTGTCATTGTTCTGATGGCGCTAAATAGGAGGCTTCTGCTTAAGCAGCGCCTGAATATGTCATATGTTATCTGAGGGCAGGAGCATGTCAGCTGGTAGAATCGGGGGTCTAGAAACAGGACTCTTGGGTTCTAAACTCAGTTTTACCATTATATATTACTTGTGTTCTTGTCCCTAGGCAAATTAGTGCCTCTGTCTGTGTGCCTTAGTTTTCATCTCCCTAGGTGAGAATGTGACATCTCCACAGGCATAACAGAGAGAACTAGTTAAAAGCATAACAGGAATGAACAATACTCACTAGCTGGACAAGAGCAAGATGCACTATACAGCATATAGTTGCAAAATGGATGCTTAAGGGCTGCTGCTGCTTGCCTCTACCAAATTTTAAAGGCCAGTCCCAGAAAAGCATGCTGGGAAAAGAAGGTACCCCTATGAATGGAGAATTAGTGAGAAATAGGAAGGAAGGTAAGCTTGGAGAAGTGGTATTCTAGGTAGTAACCAAGGAATCTGTTTCTAGTGACTTTTCTTGTCTGTCTCTGGACTTTATTTCTGCTATCATGTCTTCTTTGCCTTAGTTAAGATTACAAAATTGAATCATGTTTGAATATGGTGTTAGCTGAACATAGTGTAAGAGCAGCCAAAGACAATCATCATGTTCTGCATAACTGTGATTAAACCCTCCAAACATACTTGGTCAAAATGATACTGAACATGGTTTCTCCTTCCAGCACTTACAGCTAACCCACATTCAATCCTGGTTCAGTTCATGTGATTGCCAACAGCGTTGTTCAAATGCCATTACATACAGTATTGTTGACACAGTGTTTAAGAGGAGGTGTACACATCACATCAGACTAGGAATATGCCATCAATCTACTGCTTACAGTGAAATTATAATACTTGTATTTTCTCTCTCATTCTCTTCTCACCTAACCGCTTGTTCACGCATTTGGCTACTGCGCATCGTGTGGATGTCAGATTGTCGGCTCATTGGGACAGGGACTGTCTTTTTATTCTGTGTTGGTGCGGTGCCTAGCACAATGGGGTGCTGGTCCATGAGCGGGGCTCCTCGGTGCTACTGCTATGTAAATACATAAATCTAGGTGCTGCCATAATGATTCCTAAACAGTTACAGTTAATTCAGAATCCATTCGTGTATATGTACATATGCTTAATTTAAATGGCTCCTTCCACTGCGCTTTACTCCAGGGGTTCTCAACCTTTTTTTCCCCTGAGCCTCCCCCACCCCCACCAACATGCTATAAAAACTCCACAGCCCACCTGTACCACAACAACTGTTTTTCAGCGTATAAAAGCCAGGGCCAGCATTAAGAGGTAAGAAGCAGGGTAGTTGCCCGAGGCCCCGTGTCACAGGGGGCTCTGTGAAGCTAAGTTGCTCAGGCTTTTGGCTTCAGCCCCCGGTGGTGAGGTTCAGGGCCCCAGGCTGCAGTCCTGCGAGGCGGGGCTTCAGCTTTCTGCCCTGGGCCCTAGGCTATACGTCCCAAGGTGTACATATCTGACAAATATGACTTGAGTTGTTTCAAGTAGGGCACCCAAAGTTAATAAGCAACCTTGAAAATACATGCTTAAATGTTTAGAGATTGCTACATGAGGCTGCAAATCAGTGCATGTCATCCGCTTTCGGGTGTAATAGCCTATATGCTCCTCTAATCTATTTACAAAACTGTTTTTAGCATCATTTTTGCTGCTACAGTGTAGTTTAGTTTACAAGCAATCAGAACAAACTCAAAACTTTTTAACAACACGTCAACTACATATCTTGAGGAGATGAACCGTTTTTAATCAGTAGTGACTGCTGCATATTAAAAATAGCATGGGAGGTGAGAATACATCCGTGAACATTTGCTACCAGCATGAATTAAAAAAAAAAAAAAAATGCAGCCAGAAAGGCCACAATAAAACTACTTCACTTGACTGATAACTCAGTTTATTGATAAGAAGGAGGGTGTGCTTGTCTCTCCCTATCAGATAAGGGACTTTTCCCTTGCTCCACTGTGAGAGATGAACATGTTCATCCGGCAGATAGCAGCAATAAAGTTGCAGCTCTCGTTTGTTCTACTAGACATATGCTACATCAAATAAAATTAAGGGGCATGGATTTAACACACATTGTAGGAAATGCCTTTTAAAAACCTATTTATAATTAACTTGTGGAACTCCCTGCTGTAGTTTATTATAAAAAAACAAATGACTTAGTAAGATTCAGAAAGTAATGAGATATTTTGAATGAATAATAATATCTGAAGATACACTAGCTAGAATAAAATTTATAATGGATTTGAATCTTCTTACTTCATGGCCTAAGGCAGGGCAAGACAGTTACCCCCCCAAGGCATAGAATTTCATAATTAAAGAGGTACATTTTAAAGGAGAGGGAGTTTCACCTTTTTCTGAAACATCCAAGATAGGTGTCTGCCAAAGATGGGATACTGGATTATGGATGAATGGTCTGATCCAGCATGGCATTGTCTACACCGGTAGTTCTCAACCAGGGGTCCGGGGCCACCTAGGGGGTCTTGAGCAGGTTTCAGGGGGGCCTCCAAGAAGGGCCAGTATTAGACTCGCTGGGGCCCAGGGCAAAAAACCAAAGCCCCATCGCATGGGGCTGAAGCCCAGGGCCCTGAGTCCCGCCACCCGGGCTGAAGCTGAAGCCTGAGCAATGTAGTTCATGGGGCCCCAGGCAATTGCCCTGCTTGCCAACTCCTAATGCCAGCCCTGGCTTTTATATGCAGAAAACCAGTTATTGTGGCAAAGGTGGGCTGTGGAGTTTTTATAGCATGTTGGGGTGGGGTGGGGGGCTCAGAAAGAAAAGGCTGAGAACCTCTGGTCTACACTCTTACAGTCTACACACAGTGGGATATTTCAGGCCTGTGCTGCGAAAACAACTGCATCAGGGGACATGCTTACAACATAGTTATCTTGTGACTTGGTTAAAACACCGTTTGGGCTTTAAGCTTAGACAGAACCACACCATGTCTACCCTGTGTTGTAGACATGCTCTCTCCAAGGCTGGCAGTGGACAGCGCATGGGTCTGTGATTCAGGAAGCCTGAGTGAATGGCTAACATCCACTCACTGTGCAGCGGCAGTCAAAAAAGCTAGCAGAATGTTAGAAACCATTAGGAAAGGGATAGATAATAAGTTTGAAAATCTCATAATGCCACTATATAAATCCATTGTACTCCCACACCATGATAACTGCGTGCAGGTCTGGTTGCCCTGTCTTAAAAAAAGATATATTAGAATTGGAAGAGGTACAGAGAAGGACAACAAAAATGACTAAGGGTATTGAACAGCTTCGATATGAGGAGAGATTAATAAGACTCGGACATGGAAAAGAGACAACTAAGGCTATGTCTACACCACCACTTATATCGGCAAAATTTATGTCGCTCAGGGGTGTGAATACTCAGCACTGGAATGGGTTACCTAGGGAGGTGGTGGAATCTCCTTCCTTAGAAGTTTTTAAGGTCAGGCTTGACAAAGCCCTGGCTGGTCTGATTTAGTTGGGAATTGGTCCTGCTTTGAGCAGGGGGTTGGACTAGATGATCTCCTGAGGTCCCTTCCAACCCTGATATTCTATGATTCTATGCTGGCATAAATACTAGTGTGCATAGTGCATGTTGGCAGGAGAGCTTCTCCCACTGACATAGCTGACACTGCTTGTTGGGTTGGATTAATTATGGTGAGGGGAGAGCTCTCTCCCGTTGACATAAAACGGCTACACAAGAGATCTTACAGCAGCATAGCTGCGTTGGTACAGCTGTGCCACTGTAAGCTCTCTAGTGTATATCTAGCCTAAGAGGGTCTATAAAATCATGACTGGTGTGAAGAAAGTGAATAAGGAAGTGTTATTTACTCCGTCACATAACACAAGAACCAGGGGTCACCCAATGAATTTAATAGGCAGCAGGTTTTAAAACAAACAAAAGGAAGTACTTCTTCATACAGTGTATGGTCAACCTGTGGAACTCCTTGCCAGGTGATGTTCAAGGCCAAAAGTATAACGGGATTCAAAAATAAATTAGATAAGTTCCTGGAGGATAGGGCCATAAATGTATATCAGCCAAGATGGTCAGGGTCACAACCTCATGCTCTGGGTGTCCTAGCCTCTGATTGCCAGAAGCTGGGAGTGGACGACAGGGGATGGTTCACTCGATTGCCTGTTCTGTTCATTCCTTCTGAAGAACAGAGGCCACTGTTGGAAGACAGGATATTGGGTTAGATGGCCCATTGGCCATACCAGGTCAGACCATTCTTATGAGTGCTAATTCTGGGTCTGAGCTTGGGTGACCTTGCACAAGTCACGAGTTCACCTCCCTGTGCCTCCTTTTCCCTTCCGGTCTTTTGTTGGGACTGTCTCTTGTTGTGTGTACAGTGCATATGATAATAGAGTGGTGATCTTGGTTAGGGCCTCTAGGTATTGCCATAATACAGGGGTTCTCAAACTGGGGGTACTCCTCAGCGGGTCGCAAGGTTATTACGTGGGGGGTCACGAGCTGTCAACCTCCACCTCAAACCCTGCTTTGCCTCCAGCATTTATAGTGGTGTTAAATATATAAAAAAAAGTGTTTTTAACTTGTAAGGGGGGGGTCACACTCAGAGACTTGCTATGTGAAAGGGGTCACCAGTAAAAAAGTTGGAGAGCCACTGCCATAATACAAACAATACTGGTAGAGTTATGGCAGTTTGGTAATACTGCTCAGCCCTGTTTACACTGTAAGTCTGTACACCGTTCCCCCGTCATTTTTTGCAGTGTAGACGGGCCCTTTGCTTTCGCCATTCTTGCCCTGCTTCCCATCAAAGGACAAACTGCAAAACTCCTTTGCCCAATAGTGGTGAGCAGAGTAAGGGCTCACAAGGAGGAGAAGGGCCTGGTTGTGAAATCTGGGTCTGTGCTGTTGGATATAAAGGGATTAACTTCTTTAGTTAACTTCATCAATGGTTGAAAGCTCTGTTAAGAGGGATCTTTATAAATACTTCACAGTTTAAGAAACAATTGGTAAATAAGGTGTTCCCAGGATAATGCTAACAGGGCTTCTCCCTTGTGACCAGCTATCAAGAGTGTCTCTCTTCTTTCTACTTATCACCTAATTCAGAGAGGGCAGGGTATTTTTTGTATCTAGGTGATAAGAACAATATTTACACCCGGGCCTAGGGTGGAAGGAAGAAGTAATTAATGAGCTAAAATTCCTGTTATTACTATTTGTGTTACATTAGACAAAAGACTGAGGGGGGCCCTGATAACAGACTTCAAATATATTAAGGGCTGGTATGAAGACTATTCAAGGTGACGTCGAGCATGGTAATATAATCATTACGAGAATCCCGTGAAGAGGGGAAGGTGGATAGGTTGGAAAAGAATAGTAGGAAAATAGAGATTGACATCGCATGAGGGATAGGATCTCATGGAACGGTATTCATCAGAATCTTCTTAAGCAACAGCGTCCGAAGACTAAGGCTGATCTTTTCAAGGTCTGGAGTCTCCCGGTTCCAGTCCCTTACTTCCGAAAAGCTACTGCCGCCTCCAGCCCTGGAGTCACAAGATCGGCGTAGATGGCAGTTTATGAGAACCCCGCATTCTCACGCAAAGAAGGGCAGTTTGTTGCGAACCCGGAGGCTCGTCTTTCAGTTTGTTTTTCAACACCGAGGTGTCGGCTTCTCCCACACGGTGATCAATTGTTCTTCATGTCCACTAGAGGTAGGACAGAAAGTAATGGGCTTATTCTACAGCAAGGGAGATTTTAGTAGGAAAAACTTTTTAAACTATAAGGATAGTGGCGCTTCCAAGGGAGGTTTTGGAATCCCCATCATTGGATGTTTTTAAGAACTGGTTAGACAAACACCTGTGAGGGGTGGGTTAGGTTTATTTGGTCCTGCCTCAGAGCAGGGGGCTGGACTTGATGACCTCTCGAGGTTCCTTTCAGCCCCACAATTCTGTGATTAGCATGTAGCAGTGCCATTGTGCTAGGTGCTGCACAGACATATAGGGAGGGACAGTCCATACCCAAAAGAGCTTACAATTGAAATAGACAAGACAGGTAAAAGGAGAGAGGGGAGACAGAGGCTAAATGGCTCAAGATCATACAGCAGGTCAGTGGCAGAACCAGGAATAGAATTCAAGATACCTAAACTGGACCACATTGCCTCTGCTTTTCAGAAATATTGAGTGCCCCCATCTCCTGCTGGCTTCAGTTAGGGCTTGTCTGCACACAAGTAGTACTGCTTTAACTACACTGGTATAGATAAACAGCACAACCCTCTTCAGTGTGGCTGCAGTTATATCAGTATAAAGGTGCATATATCAGTACAGCTTATTTCCATATGGGAAAGCACATCTATACCGCTGTAGCTGGGTGCACATTAAGGGCTTGTCTACACTGGCAAGTTTCTGTGCAGTAAAGCAGCTTTTTTGCACTCAAACTGCAGACGTGTACACACTGCCAAGCCACTTTGTGCGCAGAAACTCCTCAGTTGCAGCGCTGCAAAAAAACCACCTCGAGGAGAGTCGTTAGGCTATTTGTGCAGAGGCTCCAGCGCTCTATTGCCAGTGTAGACACTTGATTGCTTTCCGCGCTGTAATTGGCCTCCGGAGCTGTCCCATAATGAACTCGGCTGCCCTGGAGACATGCGCCTCTCCCCTTTCAAAACCCCATTTCTGACAGACATTGGGTGCTGTACTGATCTTCTCCGGGACACAAAGGTCTTGGCTACATTTGCAGCTGTACAGCGCTGGGAGGTAAACCTGTCTTCATACAGCTGAGTAGGGAAAAGCGCTGCAGTCTGTCCACACTGACAGCTGCCAGCGCAGTGGCGTGGCCACACTTGTAACATTTGCAGCTGTGTTGGGAGCGGTGCATTATGGGCAGCTATCCCAGCATTCATGTGGCTGCAACTTGCTTTTCAAATCGGGGGTGGGGTGGAGTGTGACAGGGAGTGTGAGGAGAGAGAGAGTGCTTTTGGAGCGTGTCAGCTCTCTATTTTTCAAGTTCCGAACTCCCGGCCCCCTCCTCATTCATTCACTCACTCAAAGCAAACAGCAAAATGTTTGCTTTTTCTCTGTTGTACGAGCTTTGAAACCGGCACTTCCCCATTCCTGCAGCCGGTCACAACAATGGAGAGGATTGGCACTTGACAAGGTGATTAGTACAGCACTGCAAGCATTTACTCTCACACCTGGGAGTCATAGCCACTCCGTTGTATCTCTTATGCTTCTTGGGGAGGTGGAGTACCTGCAGCAGTGTACCCAGGGAGATACAGCACTGTAAGTGCCCTGCCAATGTGGATGGAGAGTCAGTTACAGCCAAGGCCGGCTCTGGCTTTTTTGCCGCCCCAGGCAAAAAAGCCTCCCACTGTGCCCTCCCGCCCCCTCCGGGGAGCGCGGCCACGGGCACGCTCTCCCCGACCGGCCGGGGCTCCGCTCTCCCCGGCGGCCAGAGCACTGAGGGGAGGGCGGCGAGCCCGGCTGGGGCTCCGCTCTCCCCGGCGGCCAGAGAGCCCGGCTGGGGCTCCGCTCTCCCCGGCGGCCGGAGCGCTGGGGGGAGGGCTGCGAGCCTGCCGTGGCTTCGCTCTCCCTGGCGGCCAGAGGGCTGTGGGGAGGGCAGCGAGCCTGCCACAGCTCCGCTCATCCCGGCGGCCAGAGTGCCGCGGGGAGGGTGGCGAGCCCAGTCACGGCCCCGGTCTCGGGCCGGAGCGCCGCGCCGTGCTGCCCCAAGCACATGCTTGGTGGGCTGGTGCCTGGAGCCGGCCCTGGTTACAGTGCTGGGGGAGGCTTTTCAGCGCTGTAACTCGCAAGTGTAGCCAAGGCCAAAGCAAACCATTAATGTGGAATGCTCATGCAGAAAACCCAGGGAGGGAGGCAGGGGCTGATGTTGGGGTTTCTCCCTCCCCCTGCCTCAGGACTAGTTGTTTCCTGCCACTGTCTGAACTTACAAGACAGCATGCTGACACACTCTGTCCCCCAAAACACTCTGTCTCTTCCCCCCCCCCGCCATACACACACACTCTGATGTTGTGTATACTATGCAGCTTTTAGCAACAAGGCTGTCTGTCGGTATTTTGTCAGCACTTTTTCCGACAAAATACTTCCAGCGCCATGAGTGGCATTAGCTTTGTCACCGCATTCACACTGCCACTTGCGTTAGCAAAACTTTTGTCTTTCGCAAGGGGGCTTTTGTAAGGACCCGTGAAAGACAAAAGTTTTGTTTCAGAGTAGCAGCCGTGTTAGTCTGTATCCGTAAAAAGAACAGGAGTACTTGTGGCACCTTAGAGACTAACAAATTTATTAGAGCATAAACTTTCGTGGACTACAGCCCACTTCTTCGGATGCATACAGAGTGGAATAAATATTGAGGAGATATATATACACACATACAGAGAGCATAAACAGGTGGGAGTTGTCTTACCAACTCTGAGAGGCCAATTCAGTAAGAGAAAAAAAGACAACTCCCACCTGTTTATGCTCTCTGTATGTGTGTATATATATCTCCTCAATATTTATTCCACTCTGTATGCATCCGAAGAAGTGGGCTGTAGTCCACGAAAGTTTATGCTCTAATAAATTTGTTAGTCTCTAAGGTGCCACAAGTACTCCTGTTCTTTTTAAAAGTTTTGTTGACGCCGTCGCAGGGTAGACAAGCCCCCGTCACACACACTTCCCCCCTCCACTTCAGTTGAAAAGCAGCTGGCAATGTGGTAGGATGCCCATGGAACAATGGGATTGGGAATCCTGCATCATGTGACACTGTGCCTGCCCCATGAGGCATTGCAAACCCCTCCCGAAGCACCGTGTCCAGTTGCACAGTGGGATAGCTACCACAGTGCACTGCTGTCTTTGCCGTTGCAAGAGCTCCTGTGTTTTAATAAAAGTGGTATAACGTGTGGCGCAGAAACTTGCCAGTGTAGACATACCCTAAGGGTTGTACCAATTTAACTATTTTGGTAGAAAATCATACCCCTCAGTGAAATAGTTAAGTTGGTACAAAAATTGTGGGTGCTCAGCCCTTCTGAAGATCAGACTCTAAATAAGTGAATAGTAGCTTATGTACATATATATGCAAGCCCACATACATAATGTGCTAATATCTACTTCCGTATAATTTGTTAGTAGCACTCTGCAGTTTAAGCAGCCAAAATACAGCAACTTCCCCAGCGCAGCAGCAGCCAGAGGGCGGGAGGGAGGAGGGAGAATGTGGGGTGCTCAGGGGAGGGGGTGGAGTTGGGGCAGGGACTTTGGGGAAGGGGCTGGAATGGGGGCAGAGTTGGGGTGCGGGGAAGGGGCGGAGTTGGGGTGCAGGGAAGGGGCCCCCATGGAGTGTCCTCTTTTTTCAGTTTTGAAATATGGTAACCCTACATTATTATAGTTATTGACTTCCTCCAGCCTCATCAATACTAGGAAAAGCAGTACCCATTTTGCAGCTGTAATCTTTCAAGCACTAGTGTAGACAGGGCTCAGGGGTTTTCATGACCCACACCATGGCTACAGTATAGGCATTACAGTGGCACAGCTACAGCACTGCAGGGATGCCACTGTAATACCATAGTGTAGACACATCCTACAGTGATGCAACGTTTTTTTCCGCAATCAGTGTAGGTAATTCCCCCTCCCCCTAAATGGTGGTAGCTAAATTGACAGAAGAAGTCTTCCAGAGACCTAGCCCCAGTTACACTGAGAGGTTAGGTCAGTTTAACTATGGTGGGCTCAGGGGTGTAAATTTTTCACATTCCTGAGCACTGTAACTACTATATATTGACTTATGATTTAATGTTAACCACTGGGGCCTGGTCTACAACTCCTTCACCCTGTTTACACTAGTACTCAGGCTCACATTTATACCTATATAACTACATCCACTCTCAGGCTTATACCAGCAAAACTCTACAGGTAGGAGTATGATTTTTCTACCAAACATAGGGTAAGACTGATTTCACTTTGTGAAGGCATATCCATCTGAGCTTTAATCTAACTAGTGTGGTGAAAAATAGTAGTGACGATGTGGTGGTGCAGACCCTGGCATGGGCAGTACAAACTCACCCAGGACTTTCTTTGCTAGCCTGCACTGGGGTCCATGCTTCTGTCTCTTCACTGCAATTTTTAGCAGCACTAGTTAGATTAAAGCTAGCACAGAGATGCCTACAGGAGCTGCAATCATGCCTTCGATTGTACTGTATTTACATACTCACTATTATACTGGCACAACTTTCAAATGTAGACCAGGCCTTAGACCACTGGTAGAGCTGCACCATTACTGAAAAATGGGCACTGCTTTTCCTCACATAGATGTCCCTTTCTTGTGGACATTCTGGAAGACGTGAGTCTTTAGGAAGGACTGAAATGGAAAATGGCTAGCATGGATTGGGCTTTGGAGAGCAATCCCCACAGGGAGCGGCACGGAGATGGTTGTGGGAGAAATGGCCTAATGAGTAATTGAAGCTAGTGTCAGCCAAGTGGGGATGGGAGGGACGATGCGATGAGCATTATGGTAGTGACTAGCTGCAGAAGTCATTGCGCATTCCTCATGGGACCATATGTGCAAAGGTCTGGGCGTGGGAAAAAAGAAGGTGTTTGAAAATTACACAGGTCTGCTACATGTTTTGAATTCTCTCCTCTAAAGAGCTCTTGGAATAAGGTATGGGTAGGAGAATGCAAGCCATGCATGTACAGAGGCTGCAACACTTAGGGTATGTCTACACTGCAATTAAAAACCAATGACTGATCCATGCCAGCGGACTCAGGCTTGTGGGACTCGGGCTAAGGGGCTGTTTAACTGCAGTGTAGATGTTCAGGCTTGGGCCCAAACCTGTACACCTCAATTAAACAGCCTCTTAGCCTGACCCTGAGTCAGCCACAGGTGTTTAATTGCAGTGTATAAATACCTTTAGACCAATAGTTCCCGAACTTGGTTCACGATTTGTTCAGAGTAAGCCCCTGGTGGGCCGCGAGACTTGTGTTTACCTTAGCGTCCGCAGGTACGGCCGCTCGCAGCTCCCAGTGGCCGCAGTTCGCTGTTCCTGGAATGAGGCCTTGTCTATATGAGAAAGTTGCACAAATATACCTAAGGTGTGAATTTAAACTGATATAGTTAAACCATTGCAAATCCCTGGGTGTACACTCTTATTCCAGTTAGCTTAAACAGATTGGGAACTGATTTAACTGAAACTGAAGTAAGTCATTCTTAGGGCTTGTTCACACAAGGAAATTGACTGGAATAGCTATTCCAGAATAAATTATTCTGGGATAGCTCCCCGTGTGGACATTCTATTCTGGAATAAAAATCACTTTTATTCAAGAAAAATTAGTGTGCTTCCAAAGTGGAGTAATTATTCCAGAATAAAGTGATTTTTATTCTGGAATATAGTGTCCGCATGTGACGCTATTGCAGAATAGCTATTCTGGTCAATTTCCTGGCGTAGACAAGGCCGTAGACTCCATAAAGGGATTTGCACTGGTCAGTCTAAACTGGTTTAATTAAACTGGCGCAAGTCTGTGTAGACTAGCCCGAAGGGACAGTTCTCCAGTTGAACCCTAAGAAGGTGAACATGTTTTAAAGCCTTCACTGGCTATTTCACCATCCAATCACATTGCCAGAGGGCAGGGGTGCATAGAGAATTGCCTGTTCCACTCCTGCTGCTGACAGATGAGGAAAACACAGAACCAACCCACAAGTGCCTCAGGCCTTGCCTGGACTGGGAATCCGTTTCTCTACGCCCGTAGCCAGATTTTCAGCTCTCTTTCCATACAACGTATCCATGTGCTTCTTGTCCCATAAGAAAGCTCAGCGCCTGATACTGATCTCACTGACACTGGTGTAAATCCAGAACAACTCCAGTGAAATCAGTGGTGCTGCACTGGTATAAACTGGCTGTGAATTCAGAGTCAGGCCCGCAGCCTGCATTCTTTTTCTCTTAATCTCCTTAGTGCCTCTTAATTAGGGTTGCTAACATTTTATTTTAAAAATAAGGGACTGTTTTTTAGCACCCCACCCGATATTATTATCAATCATCATCATCTATAATAATTAATAAGCGGTATTCACTTACATTAAGCAGTGATATTTCTTGCTGTGCACTCAGCAACTCCTGATCTTGTTGTACAGAGATCAAGAAATCAGGGACATCCCTTGTAATAAGAGACTGTGTGGGCAACCCTACCCCAATGGTCTCTGGGTAAGCCCTAGCAACATATTTGGTACTGTACTGTGTCACAAGCAAACCATTTGGATAATTTTTAACCTGAATGTTGGATTGGTTTATCAGCAGCAGGTGGCCAAATAATTATATATACAGCTATCTATGAAAACTGGGTCAGCAGGATAGTAGTTCCTTTTATGTCCCATCGTGTTATCTATATTTATACCCCGGGTCAAACTTGGGGCAGAAAGATGTGTGAATGAATCCGAGCAGTTATTGCATTTCCTCTCTGATGTGCCTGCTTGCCTCTGATAAATGGTACATCATAACATTTTCTATGATACAATCATTTTGATTGGCATAAATAGATAAAGGCAACACTGGGTAACAAAACCAAACCAGACAAAACCCACATTTTTTAAAAAAATAAAGAATGGCAGATTAAGTGATTTGGGCCTGAATGTTCCCCAAGTCCCTGTTTTAGGTGTCTAAGGCCCTGTGGGACGGCTGTGATGCACAAACCTCACACTGTAACCCTGTAGGTGCCTAAACTCACTTGGCGCCTACATTTTTGTAGTAAACGTTACTTGGGATATGTCTTCACTACCTGCCAGATCGGTGGGTAGAAATCGATCTATCGGGGATCAATTTATCGTGTCTCATCTAGATGCGATAAATCAATCCCTGAACGCGCTCCCCATCAACTCTGGAACTCCACCAGAGCGAAAGGCGGAAGCGGAGTCGACGGGGGAGGCGCGGCCATCCATCCCACACCGTGAGGACGTGAGGTAAGTCGATCTAAGTCTATTCTCGTAGCTGAAGTTGCGTATCTTAGATCGATCTCCCCTCTTAGTGTAGACCAGCCCTTGGGAGGCACCTATATGTCTGCTTCTGAGCAAGCACACTGCTGCCTCCCTCTAGGTGCCTGGGTGCCTTGCTCCCACCTAAGCCCCAGAGTGATTCAAAGACTGGAGGAAGATAGGTGTTTGGCCACCTAAATTGTGTGCAGGGCTCCATTCAGTAGGAGTGCTTGGAGGGTGCCTACCAGATTGAGTCCCGGGGGTAGGGAATGAAGAAGAGGACCTCCCTCAGAACTTTTAGCCCATTGGCTAGGATACTCACATGGGATGTGGGAGATCCAATATCCAGCCTCTCTGCGCCAATGTTTCCAGTGTGTAACAGCTTCAACAGGAGAGACTGAGAGCTTCACATCAGAATGTCCCATAGCCCAGTGGTTAGAACACTCACCTGAAAAGGGGTAGTTCCCTGCTCAAATCCTTTCTTCCCTTTGGGTAGAGGGGCACTTGAATTGGGGTCTCTTATTTCAATTGGGTACACTAACCAATGGGCTAAAAGTTATCAGGGAGCTGTCTCTCATCTCCTCCCACTCCTCAGTTTCTTGCTAATGGTATTGGTGCCTAATGCCAGGAGAGGGTTTGTAGCTGAGAATCCCATGTAGAGCTAGATGTCTCCATGCAGCTGGGATTTAGATGCCTGTCTCCAAAAGAGGGGCGGGCCTTAACACACACCCCTCTGGCTGGCATCTCCAATTGGCGAGCTTAGATGGCTCTCTGCCTAGCATGCTGACTTTTGTGAATCCCAGTCAAAGGTGCCTAGCTACTCCCCATTCCTTGTATGGGAGCTTAGGCACCTAACTCAGGCTTTGTGGATCTCAGTGATTTTCCATGTGCCTAAAAGTTAGGTGTTGGGACACTCAGCCCTGGTCTACACTGGGGGGGGGGGGCGGCGGAGGGGGAAATCGATCTAAGATATGCAACTTCAGCTATGAGAACAGCGTAGCTGAAGTTGATGCATCTTAGGTCGACTTACCTCACATCCTCATGGCGCGGGGTCGACGGCTGCTGCTCCCCCATCGACTCCACTTCTGCCTCTTGGCAGTGGTGGAGTTCTAGAGTTGACAGCAGAGCGATCGGGGATCGATTTATTGCATCTACACTAGATGCGATAAATCGATCCCTGATAGACCAATCACTACCTGCCAATCCGGTGGGTAGTGAAGACCTGTCCTCAGTATCACAAAGTCTAATTCCTTTTGTGCATTCAGGCCTTTGTATATGAAGGGTGCGGTATGGGATTATTAGCTAACCAATAGGAATAAAAATAGATTTCATCCAAAAATATATATATTAACAGCTACTAGTTTCAAGGTTGAAATATAGAAACAGGAATTGCCATATCAGATCAATGGTCCATCTAGTCCAGTATCCTGTCTCTGACAGTGATCAGTGCCAGTTGCTCCTGAGAAAGGTGCAAGAAATGCTGGATAGGACAGTTAGGAATAAAAGCCTAGATCCCCAAGAGTATTTAGGGTCCTAACCTCCACTGAGCCTAAATATCTTTGAGGAACTGAGCCAATAGAAGATGTTTCTTCCTAACCCACAACAGTCAGTTCCCTTAAATTTTCCTTATCCTATCAATTGTAGCTGGATGTTCTCATTATCTAGATACATGTCTAATACTTTTTTGAATCCTGCTAATCTCTTGGTCTAAGTGATCCCTAGTGGCAATGGGTTTTACAGGTTTATTATGCAATACATAAAAAGCATTTCCTTTTATCAGTTTTAAATTTGTTGCCTTTCAGTTTTGTTGGATGGCTCTGTTTTTGTATTATGAGACGTGGTAGATAGAAGGGTCTGATTTACCTTCTCTATATCATTCATTATTTTGTATATCTCCATCATGTCACCTCTTGTTCATATGTTCTGTTAATGAAACAGTCCTAATCTTTTCAATCTCTCCTTATACTGCAGTGTTTCCATACCTCTGATCATTCTAGTCAGCTCTTCTTACCAAGGTTTGGAAATTCAGAGATAAGGTTTCTCCCATCACCTCCTTCTTATCACTCTCTCATTCTGCTTTCTCCCCTCCCTTTCCATATCACCCTTATCTCTGCCCTTTGCATGCAGGCATTAGGAAAGGGTTTATGTGCTCACTTAACATTAGGATAAGGTTGGACAAACTCTGCATTTTCAAAGACTGTGCTACACACAGAAATTGCTCTGATTTAACTAAATTGATTTATAAATTGATGCCATATCCTTGTGTCGATACTCTTAAACCAGTTTAAGAGTGGCTATCTATTTAGCTTAATTTGGTTTTTGGATCCAAATATATTAAATCAGTTATCAACTGCTCCTAAACTGATTTAAGAATGTCCACACAAGGACATTAAATCAATTTGGAAACCATTTTAGTTAAATTTGTAGTTTGTGTGTAGAGTATGCCTGAGAGGTGCATTGGTAATTTACCAGGAGCCTGTGGGACACACCATTTTGCATATAAATTAGACATGGGCTCAAGCCTCAAAGTTTGGATCCAAGTTGTAACTGAACTTTCCCAAAAGTTAGGAGACAGTGTTTAGATCTAGAGTCTTGGTTCAGCCATTAAAGAGACAGGAGCCAATGTGGATTACTTGCCTCATCATTTTGAGTATGGGTTTCACAATTTGGCCCAATGTGAGGGAAAAGTCAGTGATAACATTGACAGATGAGATACCATGAGGATGAGCAACCTGAATAGAACAGATAGAACAGGAACATAGGAATTGCTAAATTGAGTGGGGATTACCACTCAATGCTCCATCTAGCCCAGTATCCTGCCTTTGACAATAGTTAATATTAGCAGCTTCAGAGGAAAGGGCAAATAATGCTGCAATAGACAGTTGTGGCATAGTCTGCACCAGGGAAAGTTTCTTCCTGACCCCCACAAATTAGAGGTTGGCTTATGCCCAGAAGCATGTGGGTTGATGCAGGAATATGGAGAACTTTCTGGAGGGGAATTAAAATAATGTGTTGCCAGTTTGTTCCTTCAATGAAACCATCCTAGTGTCCTGTACAATCTCTGTTTGAAAAAAGGAGATAATTTTTGAGCTGCAGATATACCAATAATAATTTAAAGTCAGTGGCTTCTCTTTTTCAGCAGGTGCTTTTTAACATCAGATTAGTCAACTGGACATGTGGCCTGATCCAAAACTAGTGGAGCCAACTGGAATCTTTGTTATCTGTATTACAATAGCACTGAGAGACCTCCGTCAAAATCAGGGTCCCAGGTGCTGCACAAACACATAGTGACAGACAGTTCCTATTCCAAAGAGCCTCAGAATAGACAAGGGCGAGGCTCTGGGAGGGAAAACGGAGGTTACACTGCAAATGAAGGTGGGATTGTAGTGTGGGAGGAATATTTTCACTAGCTTTGATCTAGCTGTGGAGGTAACAATAGCACTGAAGATGCAACATGGACCTTGGCACAGGCCACAACCTGAGTACATACCCTGAGGCCTCGTCAGGTTTATACCGGGGTGGTTAGGCAGTGCTGAAGCCTGTGCCACCACGCCCCCACTCCTTCCTGTGCCAATTAGATTAAAGTTAGCAACCTATGCCTATCTGCGCTGCAATGACACCTTCATTTGCGGAGTAGACATACCCATAGAGAGATGAAATGATTTGCTCAAGATCACTGTGCAGGTCAGTGGCAGAGGTGGGAGTAAACCTAGGTTTCCTGAGTCCAGGCTAGTGCCCGACCCATTGGACCACACTACCTCTCCAGTAGAGTCTTTCCATTGTCTTCATGGGCTTGAAATCAGGCCCTAAATATTTCAAATTTAGTTAAAAACACACAACACCTCTGCTGCTGAGATTTGAATATCCGTAAGCTCTTTGCGTCAGCCAATGTCTTTTTGTTTTCTGTTTGTACAGCATCTAGCACAATGGGGTTTTCTGGTCCAGGACTGGGGCTCTTACGTACTATGATAATACACATAAATAATAATAATCCTGAGTGATTTTTTCCCTCAGAGGTACAGACCCCTTGAAAGCAGTGAAAGCCAGCGTGGCTAGATCCTACACCACCATTCTCACAGCCACCGATAGTAGGGGCACGCCAGATTTTCTAACAGAATCCGTGCCGGCGTTTTCCCTCTAATGGTACTAATGATGCCACTACTGAAAGGTTGGGTGTTATTTTTATCATGCATTCAGCTATAACTTTCCCGCTTGTATTTTCCTCTTCGTAAACAGCCTTATCGCCAGACAGAGAAGGGGCAGAGGATCTATTAAAATAAAGATGACTAAAGGGGGGAAAACAATATTCTTCCTCCAGTGCCTAACTTTGGCCATAAACCCCAGTCCCACTTAGTAACCTAAATTGCTTCATTTTGTCCTGCTTCCTCTCTTCAGTCATATAAAGGGCAATAAAGACAGACAAGGGCGGAATAACCTCTAAATAAAAGATGAGGTAATTCTGAAGGCCCATTAGAGTTTTACGTGTATTATGGCTTTGTGGGGTATTTTTTTTTAAAAGTACAAGTCCACTGGGAGTTGCGACATCTCCCGTACGGAGTCATCACCCGGCATGTTCCACTTTACAGCAGCTCTCGTAAAATGCCAGCGTTTGAGATGCAAATTGCAGAGAACTCCATGCTAACTTTTTTTGAGGGGGAGGGGCAGGGGACAGGAGAGAATAATAACGAAACCACTGCCCTCCATCACTCCTCACCCTTTGCTTTGGACAGAAATATAAGGAAGCCCTCACTATTGCAGTCAAAGATCCCACTGAAATGAAGGAGGATCACACACGCCACAAGCTAAAATAAGGAACCAGAACTTCTGGGCATGATGACAGGATTCACCAGGTGAAATTCCATGGTCTGCATTATACAGGAATCAGACTAGATGATCACAACAGTCCTTCCTGGCCTTAAAATTTATGACCTTAACACAGCAAGAATCGTGTTTGTGTGGATACTAGTCTGAGCCCACAATCACAAGTGTCTGCTGGTCAGTTTTGGAATGGCAAGGTATATTTCACAGATGCTGAAAAGAAAAGATTTCTGCAGGGATTTGGGGATAAGGAAATTCTAACTCATCTCTTTGCCTTTATCCTTTGTGCCACCATTTTATGGGTAGGTGAATTTGGAGTATGGGTTTATCTGCTTGTGGGGTGGAAGAGTGCATCTGATTTAAGGCCCAGGAGTGAGAGGAGGAGACCCACGGCCAGATTCAGCAATGACACACCCTAAACGATGGTATGAGTGAAACTGGAGGGCAGGTTCTCTGACCTGCACTGTTCCCTTTGTACTGTGCAGGCAAAGGGAGTAGCGATTGGCTATATTAGCCAAGCTCAGGTTCTACCACCATGCAGGAGGCCCCAGAGACTCTAGATCCAGTGTGGCTATATCTTACACCACCCTCCTTACAGCCACTGATGCAAGACACATGCCGGGGTGGGGAGGAGGTATATCCAAAGCACATGTCATGCCAACTATGGTCAGTTGCTGGACATTTCGTTGGGGACTCTGGCCATCCGGTGCATATTAGAGCACCCTCCAGGCTGCTCTAAGATGCATCCAGGGCAGGGACCAGGCAGAGATTAGGGAGCCATAACCCACACCCTGGTAGTCACCCCCTCCTGATTGGTTGAGAAGGCAGGTGTAAGTGGTCAGGCTAGCAGTGTGACTTGCTTTGATCTGGCATTTGGTGAGTGTGGATAACTTACAGACATAGGCAGGGATTCACCCCAACACTGCAGCCGCTTTATACCAGGTGCCTCAACCTGGGCATCTAAAAGTGGAGGCAGCTAAAGTCAGTGGCCACTTTTGGGGGGCAGGAGGGGAGAGAGGCTATAGAAATACAGAAGATAGGTCTGTATTTATGCTCAGAAGAGTAGTGACAATTACATAGTAATAGAGTTTATGGCCATAAGGATCACCTAGCTTCAGTCTTCATGATTCAGAGCCAATAGGGCCCTACAAAATTCACAGTCCATTTTGGTCAATTTCATGATCATAGGATTTTAAAAAATAAATTTCATGATTTCAGACATTTAAATCTGAAATTTCCCAGTGTTGTAATTTTAGAGGTCCTGACCCAAAAAGGAGTTGGGAGTGAGGGGGTTGCAAGGTTATTGTAGGGGGGTTGTAATACTGCTACCCTTACTTCCATGCTGCTGCTGGCTGTGGTGATGCTTTCAGAGCTGGGTGGCCAGAGAGTGGTGGCTACTGGCCGGGATCCCAGCTCTGAAGGCAGAGCCTCTGCCAGCAGCAGCGCAAAAGGAAGGATGGCATGGTATGGTATTACCACCCTTACTTCTGCGCTGCTGCTGGCAGGGTGCTGCCTTCAGAGATGGGCACCTAGTCAACAGCTGCTGCTCTTCGACTGCCTAGCTCTGAAAGCAATATAGACGTAAAGGCGGCAATACTGGGATTCCCCCCAAATAACCTTGCAACCCCTTTTGGGTCAGGACCCCCAAATCAACAAACACTGGTCTCCCCTGTGAAGTCTTGTATAGGGTAATATTGCATGGTGTAGAGGAGCAGACTCACCCCAGCGGCACCTCCAAGAATTAGCTCATTTCAGCATTACAGCGCCCTCTGCAGGCCAGTGGTCCACCTGTCCTCCGCCCCCCCCCGCCCATGTCCCTCCCAGACCCCCAGTGCCCTTTTATCTGGGGTGCTGCCCCCTGGCAGTACAACCCTCAGTTCTAGGGTCTCCCCTCCCCAGGCAACCCCCACCCACAATCCCTACCTCACCTCAGAATAAGGCCACTACCAGTCACCAACTACCCCAACTCCCTGGGGCAGATTGTAGTATAGGCCACTCATCACAGGCAAGGTTGGGTTTGGCTGCCTTGGCCTACCCCTGGGCTACCCTCTGCAACCCCCAGTACCCCTTGGCCACCTACTAGGCCACAGCCTGGGGCTTTCCAGGCTAGAGCTCCCCAGCCCTGCTCCACTCAGGTACTCTATCTCTAGCACACTACAGTCAGACTCTTCCCCCTCTGAAGGCAGAGAGAGACTACTTGACCTCTGGTGCACAGCCTTTTATATAGGGCCAGCTGAGGCCTGACTGGGGTGTGGCCCAGCTGCAGCTGCTTCCCAATCAGCCCAGTTTAGCAGCTCCCAGCCACAACCTTCCCCCAGGGCTGTTTTAAGCCCTTCAGGGCAGGAGCGGGGTAACCACCCCGCTACACATGGATCAAAATATTGTATAGGGTAAAAGCCCACAAAAGACCAGATTTCATGGGAGGAGACTGGATTTCATGGTCCATGAAGCCTTTTTCATGGCCAGGAATTTGGTAGAGCCCTACCGATCAACAACTGAGATCAGGAATACATTTGGTCTCCCTCAATTTTACAAATGTTCAGGCACATTATGTTTTATTCCCTGCCTTCATATAAAGCATAAACCAGTGCCTACTGCCTGTAAACAATAAAATAGATGAATCATTGGTCACTCCTGGTGTCATGTTATATAGAATCACAGTCTTTCTTAAACAAAAGACATTAATTTAAAGAAACCAACCACTAACTATAGACACAAATAAATAAGCTTCCACACAGCTTGAGTTCCAGCTCTGACTTTCTTGTTTACCAGGGACCACATCCTGGCTGGAACACTGTATAACACACAGAGACATCTAGTGACTGAACAATATGCTGCAATAATCTTACATTTGGCGCGGCGCTACTCACAAAATTGTCCTGAATTAACTAAAGATGTGATTTTTAAATTGATTTAATTAAACCAGTGCAACTTTGTGTGTGGTTACTCTTATATTGATTTAAACCTGGTTTATATGGTTTGGCTTGTGCCTATATAAACCAGGTTTAACTAGCTATCCAGGCAAACCTATTCAAATTGTAAGGGACTGTTGGCCCCTTACTAAAACTCAGTGAGGTTTTTTTGGTTGCCTAGCTCCCTGTACCAAAAGAAAGGGGAAGGGTTGATGGGAAATCAGGACCCTGAGACAAACAGTCCCCAGGAGCAATGGGGAGAGGCCAATGCTCCAGGTCAGCCTGATTGACAGTGCGGGCAGGCTAATGAGGGAGTCAGGAGGCCAGGGGGGGGGGAGGGTCCCATCCTCTGTGTGAGCTGGAATTGCATGGAACAGAGTGGGGCAGAGCAAAGGAGATAGCAGGGGCGTATGCTGAGCTGGGAGCAGAGCCTGGCCAGCCAGAGAGAATCAGAGAAGCGGCCCAGGGAGCAGGTCAGTGCTGGGAGCAGAGTCACAGAAGCAGCAAAAAGAGCAGACCTGCGCTGGGAGGAGAACTGCAGCAACCAGAGCCAGAGGGGCCAGAAAAACAGCCCAGAAAAACAGCTTGGAGGGGAATCGTAACCCCGATGGAGGGGCTGATGCTGGGAAGAAGGGTCCTGCCACCTAGAGTCTGAAGGCGTGTGGCCACCGTCAGAGCAAGTGTTCGACCCACAGCATCCCTGCAGCCCAGCCAGGGCCTGAGAAGGAGGCCTGGGACTAGTGAGAAACAGACTGAACTTCCCTGCCATTCCAGAGACGCTGGGTGTGATGACCCCATGCCACAGAGCGGGGTGATGTTTTCCTTTAACCTTTTCCATTTTTTCCTTATTTTTTTAAATTGGTTGCTGTTTAATAAATTGTATTTGCTTTGAACTCTATGTAATGATCAGTGGGTCAGGGAAGCGTCCAGTGCAGAGAGAGCACCCCGCAGTGGGGACACCGTAGCCCCTGTCCTAAGTGACCACGACAAGGTTTGGGGCCGAGTCCCCCAGGAATCCTGGAGTTATGAGGACTCTGCCACACAGGAGAGTGGAAGGGGAGCCCTCAAGGCCAGTCAGCCTCTGGGTAAAGGAAGTGGGAGCGAGGTAGGGTTGCCAACCTTCCCGGTTTGGCTGGGAGTCTCCTGGAATCAGGCCTGATCTCCTGGAGACTATTGAAGCCAATCCAGGAGATTTTAGGCCGTTAAAAGTCATGTTGGTGGCACAGCGGGGCTAAGGAGGGCTCCCTTCCTGCCCTGGCTCCGCGCCGCTCCTGGAAGTGGTTGCCATGTGCAGCAGCAGCTCCTAGGCAGAGGTGCTGCCAGGGAGTCTCCGTGTACTGCCCCTGCCCCGAGCGCCAACTCCACAGCTCCTAGTGGCCAAGAACAGGGAACCGCAGCCAGTGGGAGCTGTGGGGGAGGTGCATGAAGGCAGGGGCAGCGCGCAGAGCCATCTGGCCGCCCCTGAGCCTAGGAGCCGCTGCCGGACATGCTGCCGCTTCCGGGAGACACCTGAGCTAAGTGCCACCCGACCGGAGCCTGTACCCCAACCACCTGCCCTAGCCCTGTGGCTCCTCCCGCACCCAAACTCTCTCCCAGCGCCCACACCCCTCACCCCCTCCTGCACCCCAACCCACCCCCCGCACCCAAACTCCTTCCCAGAGCCAGCACCCCACCCACCTGCCCTAGGTCGGAGCCCCCTCCCACAGCCAAACTCCCTCCAAGAGCCTGCATGCCTTCCTGCACCCCAACCCCCTGCCCGAGGCTCAGCCCGGAGCCTCCTCCCACTCCACAATCCCTGCCCCAGCCAGGTAAAAGTGAGTGAGGGTGGGGGAGAGCGAGCAACAGAGGGAGGGGGGCTGGAGTGAGGGGGAGGGGCAGGGCCTCGGAGAAGGGGCAGGGCAGGTCACGGCCTTGGGGAAGGGGTGGGAAGGGGGTGGGACAAGGGTGTTTCGGTTTGTGTGATTAGACAGCTGGCAACCCTAGAGCGAGGACTCGGATCCTTTCACCAGCCAATCCCACCGGGGTAGTGGATAAGCCAGGAAAGATCCCCACAATAATGGGACCATTCCCCTGCTTATGTAATGTAGAACCAGACTCAGAGGAGAATCAAGTCTACAGTCTGCTGCTGCCAGAACAAACTGATTATTACTTCAGTACTGCCCACTTCTCTGGCCTGCTTTCTCCTTTCACTCTTTAAACTGTTCTAGCAACAGTGGCAAGGAAAGATTAATGCTGATTGTTTTAGAGAGACCAAGGCAAACAAATAGAAGAGTTGAGCCAAAGCCAGAAAAGAAATTCACATTCAGGTGCTTGCGCCTCTCTCTCTCACACACACACACCCCCCAGGCAGCAGGGAGTCCGCCTCCTTTGCCACCAGGCCACCAGGATGTTCCTATAGGAGGACTCAGCCAGAAACCAGCTTCATGCCTCTGGAATCCAGTTGCAAGGGAGAAAGCAACTGAGGTGAATCTCCTGAGTCCTGAGCTGAGTAGGTTATTGATGTCCTGGTTAACCACCTCTGTGCTGAAGGACATGCCAGGTATGTCTTTGAAACTACACCACTCCAGAGCTGCCAGACTAAAAGTACCTGTGTCCCCTGGGGAGTATCTAGGCCTTCTGGTTTGCATGTGAGCAAGAGCCCTGTGTGTGTGAGGACATTTCTAACTATGTAATTCATTGGACTTACTCATTTCATTATCATTTTGTTGTTTTATTTCTCATTTATATAGTGCCACAAACATGTGTGATGCTTTGTAAGCCATAGAATATGAAGTCAGTTGGGACAGATCCTCACCTAGTATAAATCCGCTCCATTGAAATCACCAGTTGAGGATTGTGATGAGTGACTGCAGTGGGAGATGGATTGGGTCCTGGAGGACTATACCTTCTCCCCACAATTGCTCATAGTGGTCTCAGATCCAGCTGCAATAAATAGTTTTGTAGGAGCAACTGGCAGGTAGGACAAAAGTTGCCTGTGAGTTTATCCTCTAGTAAAAGTTGTGGGTGTGGATAACCTTGTTATCCTGGATTTTCCCGTCTTCCCTGGTCTCACCTTCACAGCAGAATAATTAGCAATCTTTTTCATCTGTGCGGGAAGGAAGTCTTGCAAAATTCCTTGTGATGTCTCCAATCTGGCTCCCAGCTTAATGAAAAGGGGAGTGCCTCTATGTTCATGTGTGTAGTCCAAATCCGTAAATGAGCCTCGCAGCTATCTCTCCACCCCTTAATGAGTTGTTTTTTGTGTGTGTGAATAATGCATGGAATTACAGGAAATGCTGGTAATTAGTAGGGTGTATCTAGACACACTTTATTAATGCTTGTTTTAATAGAAAATGGATTTCTTAACAGACTAATTCCTTTAGAATGGGACAAAATGTTAGTGTTTTACTCTTGAGATACAAAAGAAATGCATTCTTATCATTGAGCTAAGCTTTCAACATTAACTCAACTAAAAGAATAATTGTGAACTTGGGACAAAAAGTGCAGCGGTTCCCAACTCAGCATATTTGTCATAGCCTTGGCTGTGGCGGTCCTGAAACTTTATTTTATTCTCATTCAAAATGTTCGTAATCAATTCTGTTAGGCCTTTTCCAGTAGAATCATCCACAGACTTACAGATAAAGAGAGAAAATGTTCCTTTACTTGGATACAACCATTCTCGTCAACAAATCTTACTATAAATGACTTCTTTTCAATCAATTCATTTTGAATTGTTTTGCTGGAGTAATGGTCCATAACTTCTTTATGAACTACTCAACGTAGGTGCTCACGCATGACATCCTCGTATCTCCCAGGGAAATTACTGTTATGTTCAGTGAGAAACTTGTTCAACAACTGCTGGAAAGCCAAATTCTTCTTTGCAAAGAAGAGGGTAATTGAGATCAGATGCTCAAGCAGTTTCCTCCAATGCTGGGTGTTTAATAATGTGCTGATTTTCTGTGTCTCTGCATTTATTCAGCTTGACTCTGGACTCGACTTCCATCCATTTGGAATAGGCGATAAAATGGCCAGGTGACTTTTCATGTTGATTCAGAGCTTCAGCTAAGTTATGCCAGTAATTGTACCCAGAAAGCACAAGCAACGATCTGGCATTCTTGTCAAATATTTTGCAACAATAACAGAACGCTTTGTCAGTTGATTCCGAGTAAACTAGCCAATGCCGATTCAGTTTCTCACCATTCGCGAGCACTCTTTCGCAGTGTGACTTTGAGAAGTGTTGCTTCTTCTCTTTTACTGGATACATAATATCCTCTATTTTCCCCGGCCCATTCAAAATTGTATGATCAATATCGGCAGAGTTTAGGATCGCCGGCCATAATTCAAGATCTGATGTATTGATTTGTGGAGTGCAGTTTTTCTCACTTCTGTTTCTGTCATCATGCGAGCTTGACTCTTCTGTATTGTTTCTCTACTTTTCATGTAAACCAGATTTTTCTTTGTCATTACTCTCTTTTCATGTGAGCCACATTCTTCTTTATCATCACTTCCTTTATGCCGCCAGGAAACCTGGATGATTCTCCGTCACTTTCCTCACATTTCCATTCCTTATCTTCAGGTAAATCTGCGAATTCTTTAGTAATAGGACTTCCATCATTTACTCTGTACTCCTCAATTTCTCACAGTAAAACGACTGACCAAACATTATTTTATCAACTACAATTGGTTAATAACATAGTAAAAGAATTCTGATTGGTTAATAATTTAGGTTGGTTAATAATTAAGTCACATACTGTTTTAATATCATGTGCTGCAAAGAGCCATGGGAAACACATTAAAGAACCACTTGAGGCTCGCGAACCTCAGTCTGAATATCACTGGCTTAGGACATGATACAAAAACTGTTGAAGTCAGTGGAAAGACTGCTATTGACTCCAGTAGGCTTTGGATCTGGCCTTTTGTAACAGGGCCGTCCCTAGCCATTTTGGTGCCCTACGCAGCCCCCTCCCCCCACAGGGTGTGTGTGGCCCCAGGCCTCCGTGGTGGGGGAGGAGGCTGGCCCCAGGGCTCTGGGGGGGGGGGGCAGGGGCAGGCTTGGGGGCAGGGGCAGGCTTGGGGGCAGGGGAGAAACTGCCCCCCAGCACTTACCGGAGGAGCGGAGCTGGTTGGGGCCGGGTCACTCCATTTCCTGCCGCCCAGTGAGTCCAGGGCAGGCTCGACCCCACACTCACGGGGCAGCAGGAAGTGGAGTGACCCGGCCCCAGCCCGCTCTGCTCTGCTCCCCTGGCTCCCGGCCTTGGGGCTTGGGTTAGGGTGACCAGACAGCAAATGTGAAAAATTGGGATGGGGGTGGGGGGTAATAGGAGCCTAGATAAGAAAAAGATCCAAAAATCGTGACTGTCCCTATAAAATCGGGACATCTGGTCACCCTAGCTTGGGGGTAGGGGGGAACTGCCCCCCAGCACTCACTGGCGGCGTGGCTGGGAGCCGGAGATGAGGAGCGGGCTGGGGCCGGGTCACTCCACTTACTGCCACTCGGTGAGTGCAGGGTGCCCGAGCCCTGCTGCAGTCCTCAGGGGCAGGGCCGGCTCTACCATTTTTGCTGCCCCAAACAAAACAAAAAAAAGCTCGAACTGCTGAAGCTTGTGCCTGGAGCTGGCCCTGCTCAGGGAAGGGGTGGGGTGGAGCAGGGGTGGGAAGAGGCGGGGCTGGGACGGAGCGGGGGCCATGGGGAAGAGGCGGAGCAGGGGCTGGAGCAGCATGCAGCTGCGTACTTTGCATATGGGTAAAGACGGCCCTGTTTTATACCTAGATGGAGCTTCATAAAATGAGTATCATATATTTGTTCTGTTTTGCTCTGCTGCAGGTTATGCCTTGCACTTGGTGTTCTTTGTTGGTTTAGTTAGGCTGTATTTGTCAGTTGAATTACTTACTGAAAAGCAGTGTAATTAATAATGTTATATCTAATCTAATCTAATCTAATCTAATCTAAAGGCACTGCTGATTATGTGCTTATCAAGTTGGTTTGCTGATCGTATCAGGTGGAGGTTGTAGTTCTGAGATTAGAAGGGAGAAAACAAAATGTAATTCCTGCTGATAAAAGTACCAGTAGCATTAAATGCAAATGACAATTAGATCTGACACAGCATTTTGGAACACAAGTATGCTGGAGCATGATTGTTAAATTAGCTAAAGAACTGAAATGGCAGTAGGAAGGATCCTTACATTCTTCTACCTCCTGCTGGAGCCAGGCACAATCTGATCCTACATTTAAAAAAAAACCAAACAAACCTAACTCCTTGTACTTTTGAGTTGACTTCTGGCATTTTAGATAGGATAGGTTGGTTTTTTAAGTGATGGAAGGCCAGCAAGACTCCACCCAACAGCTGGATTTCTGCATGGGGTACGTGGGTCCACCAAGATAGATGTCACTGGAGGATTGGGGCCTAAGAGATGAGTCTGAGCTACAAGGCTCCAATCTAGGTCTGAACTTGAGAGAAGTCATATCTAGGAATTTGGGTTTATTACTAATGGAAAAGAGCACCCGTAGTCGCCATGGATGCATACAGAGGCAGGCCCACCTCCCATAGAACCTACCTACTAACTCTTTCTACTGCAAAGTTGCTATCTTCTGGGAACCTTTTCCCCAGCATGCCTTTCTGGGAGTGGGCCCTTTAAATTTGTCAGGAAGAGGCAGTTGCAGCCCTAAAGGAGCAGGGCCGGCTCCAGCTTTTTTGCTGCCCCAAGCGGGCGAAGTGGAAAAAAAACAAAACAAAAAACCCCCCCAAAAAGATAAAGCTGCGATCGGCGGCACTTTGGTGGCAGCTCTACCATGCCGCTTCATTCTTCGGCGGCAATTCGGCGGTGGGTCCCACAGTCCCTCTTGGAGCGAAGGACCCGCCATCGAATTGCCGCCGAAGACCCAGACGTGCCGCCCCTTTCCATTGGTCGCCCCAAGCACCTGCTTCCTTCGCTGGTGCCTGGAGCCGGCCCTGTAAAGGAATTATTTCTATAATTAGCTATTGCATCTTTTTAACATTTGTTATGTTTTCTCTTACTTTTCTCTATTCATCTTTCTGAGAAGACTAGCACGTGTGCATAATCAGAGCATACATGAGCTCTATATGATAGCATAACAAGGTTTTGCCTCTCCTGTGGCAGAGGGGAGAAACTAGATACTGGAAATGATATTTCGGAAACAATTGACTCTAATGCAGATGTTTCTAATTTGTGGATATGAGATTTCCACACAAGATATGTGCTCTGGGTGAGATGCAAGGCTTGTGTGCTACTAAAATTCCTCTTAAGCCTTCGAGATAGGGCTTCAGTGATAGGGCATTTGCGCTGGCATTCCGGATTTCACCCACTACGGGGATATATGCTAATCATTGTTGATTGTAGTGGATTGCGTCCTGATCCAATTGTACTTTTTCACTGACCAAATCTGAATAGATAAATGGGGAGGAAGGTTATTGTTTAGTTTGTAGGTGCTCATGCATGTCATCTTTGTAGTCACATTCTTGATAAAGGTCACAATGACATGTCACAACTGTAATAGATAGCAATGTATTTTGCTGTTTTCTTAATATACATATCTCTTATCTGAGTGGATGTGTGTGTATATTGGAGAGGAGGAAACTGGGGCTGCTTTCCCCACCTGATACTCCCTATAAATAGAAGCAGATGGGAGAAATTAATCCATTATTGCCTTAGAAACCTAATGGATGTCACTGGATCAATAGCTGACAATAACAGAGCTTCATGACCTTCCAGGGGACTGACACTACGTAGCATGGCTTAAAAAGGCAATTTGGTTGTAGCAAACTTGGCACCACTTCAAAGAGCATCTATAAAAAGAGCACTAAGGGAATTCATCCCAGCATGGATTTTTTTTAATGGTAGATTTCTCCCTTGTTTACACTGGATCCATCAGTTTCCTTTTGCAGTGGCACCAAAAGGTCCTGATCAGGAGTCTCAGTTCCATTGTGCTGGGTCCTATAGAAGACATGATCCAAGCCCCGAAGATCTTACAATCTAATTTTAGACAAGGCATTACAAGTTTGACTATGAACAGTAACAGGAGGGAAGGAGAGAGGGAGGATTTGAGTATCAGTGATAAAGGTTACTTAAGCTAGGTGCATGCAGTTTGATGGTTCTGAATAATTTGAAAGTTCATTTTTGTATATCTAGTATGGGTATCACAGTTGTGTATGGAGGCCCTTGCTGAGATCAGGTCCCCACTATACCTGGCACTGCGCAAAGAGACAGTCCCTGTCCCAAAAAACTTACTCTCTAACTAGACAAGATAGATAAAGCATGGGAGGGGGAATGGAGGCTAAGAGGTGAAGTGACTTGCCCAAGGTCATGGCAGTGGCAGGACCAAAATAGAACCCAGGATTCCTGGCTGCCAGACCAGTGTGCTAGCCACTGCATCACACTGTCTCCAATAGGCATACATGGAAATAATTATCAGCAGTCCCCCAATCCACCATCTAAACATTTTCAGCTGGCAGATGGTAGACTTCATGGGTCTTGTTTCCTAGTCTGATATCTATAATCTGTTCATTAGATCCTTTTTGCTGCTACTGTCTGTAACTCCAGCCTTATAATCATACAGTGGGCATACCACCAAACTCTGATTCCAATAAATCATTTGGTTATTTTAAACACATTCTCATCCTGTCATTCCAGCTACCCCTACTACTACTAAATGAATGCTATCTCTAGTAATGGGATTTGCTCTATTGCTCTGTTTCCAATGATTATCTGGGCTCTATTGCTATCCCAAAGGTTCACAAACCTTCTCCATGGGATTATTTTATTTACTATTGTACTGATTCCCTGCACCGTGCTCTAAGGTTTTAATAAAAACAAGGCAAATTGTAGCACCCAGTTCTACTTCCATTGAAGTCAGTGGCAAAAATTCCCATTGATTTTACAGGAAGAAGGAGCAGACTTTTAGGGCCCAGATTTTGTTGCCTTGCAGCATCCAGAATTTCTAGTAACTTCAATTGGAATGCTATATGAAGCTACAGAATCAGACCTAAAAGTGGGCAGCATGGTTTGCATCTCTATAGCAAGTATGCTACAGAGTCTTGTTTGAGCTCTGCTTTGGGGGCTGGGGATGCTTTCGGCCCTGTCCACGCTATGTGGGCCTGAACTGTCTCATAGACTCATAGATTTTTAAGGTCAGAAGGGACCATTATGATTGTCTAGACTCTAGTCTGACCTCCTGCACAACGCAGGCCACAGAATCTCACCCACCCACTCCTGTAATAACCCCCTAACCTACGTCTGAGCTATTGAAGTCCTCAAATCATGGGTTTCAGAGTAACAGCCGTGTTAGTCTGTATCCGCAAAAAGAAGAACAGGAGTACTTGTGGCACCTTAGAGACTAACAAATTTATTAGAGCATAAGCTTTCGTGGATTACAGCCCACTTCTTTGGATGCATATACCTCAAATCATGGTTTAAAGACTTCAAGGTGCAGAGAATCCTCCAGCAAGTGACCCGTGCCCCAGACTGCAGAGGAAGGCGAAAAACCCCTAGGGGCTCTGCCAATCTGCCCTGGAGGAAAATTCCTTCCCGATCCCAAATATGGCGATCAGCTAAACCCTGAGCATGTGGGCAAGACTCACCAGCCAGACACCCAGGAAAGAATTCTCTGTAGTAACTCAAATCCCACCCCATCCAACATCCCATCACAGGCCATTGGGCATATTTACCACTAATAGTCAAAGATCAATTAATTGCCAAAATTAGGCTATCCCATCATACCATCCCCTCTATAAACATGTCTTTTGCCCCCACTTCTCCCCTTGGAAGGCTGTTCCAGAACTTCACTCCTCTGATGGTTAGAAACCTTCATCTAATTTCAAGTCTAAACTTCCTGATGGCCAGTTTATATCCATTTGTTCTTGTGTCCACATTGGTACTAAGCTTAAATAATTCCTCTCCCTCCCTGGTATTTATCCCTCTGATATATTTATAGAGAGCAATCATATCTCCCCTCAGCCTTCTTTTGGTTAGGCTAAACAAGCCAAGCTCTGTCATACTGTTACACTGGTGTTTGTAACTTCATAGGCTGCATATACTGTTGTTGAGTTTGTAATCTGTTACTGGCCTGGCTGTCTACAAATATGGTTTGTACCTATGCAAGACATGGCTAACCATAGCATCTAACAATATGTTGACCTTGTTGCCTATATTGGCCTGTGGTTGTCTTCCTGTAATCAGATCATAACTAGAATTGGTTGGGAATCTTTTGACAAAACATTTTCTGGTTAAAACGAGACAGGAGAGAAGAGAGGCCCCAGAATAGCCCAGTGGATAGGACAGGTGAGTGCCCTAACTACTGGCCAGTAGAATCAGTTTTTCTCTCTCTGTCTGGCCCAATAAATATCTATTTATGCAAATTGTGGAGGGGTGGGGAGGGGAAAGTAAGAGAGAGGGTTCTGTAGCCCAATGGTTAGGCCACTCCACTGGGATATGGAAGACTTCAGTCCCTGAATCATTCAGCTACTGTCTATTCTGCATGGTGCTCTTTCATGGAAAACTTTGAAATGTCTGGTTTTCATTCTGATGACAAACAAAAACAAATGTTCAAACCTTGCAATTTTCCACAAAAGGGAATTCTTATTTTCTGGCCAGCCCTAGTTGTAACGCTGTTAATTTGCAGCAGAGACAGATTTCCCTAACCAGGTAGATGCGTTTGGTCTTCCTTCCTTTCTTCGGTCCCAGTTCTCGGTGTGGAAGGACATCCCCCAGTGCATTGCCCCACGTTCTGCATGTGATGCTCTGTGTGCATATTTCTCCAGCTCTCCAGACCCCTGGAATAGCTGCCCCAGAATGCTCGGATCCCAACCTGGGTAGGTAGCATGGTTGTGTTGTGACAAAAAACTCTGCTGTGTGGATACAACTCTACCCTGTTGACACATACATATATAAAAAAAGCTGACTGCAGCTGGAAGGTAGGGGAACATGGTGGGGACTGGATTTGTGCATGTGGGGTGCAGGCTGAGGAACAGGGCAGTGGGTGAGGGTGGATTAGATGGGAGTATCACAAACCGTGCACATTCCTGCTTGTAATTAGATGGGACGTTCCCCACGGGCATGGCTCACTACCAGCTGCGTTGACACCCAAACTTTGTTACCACAGGGACACCGTGGACATGCTTAGCAGCTTTTGAAAGCAGCTCCATTTAATAGAGAAACCACGCTAGTGCAGCCGTTTGAAAAGGCAGGCTCTCTTATCACTCATGCCTTGCAGCTTCCCATTGCACCTGGCAGGTTCCTTGAGATAAGTGCCACATTGTAAAAGGATGAAAAAAGTGCTGAGTGGGCATGCTTTGAATGACAGCGCTGTTTTCCTCTTCAAATTACCTGAAAACCCCACGCCATACAAGCTGTAAGAGCATGACCAAGCCCATCTGCTTTGTGTATAGTTGCAATTCACATGTACTCAATAGTTGTCTTGCATATTTTCCCTATCTCAAGATAACATTCTTATCCTTGATACTATTATGATTCTGTGGTTTCTTTTTCACGGTAGGGCCTGACTCTGTTGTAACTTACTCTAGTGTAAATCTAGTAGCTCCACATTATTCAGAGGAGCTGCACCAATGTAAAACTGGTGAAAGTCAGATCAGAATCTCAACCTTTGAGATTTTATTTTTGGCGGTAAACATAGGTGTGAGCTGTAATAGCTAGGAAGGCCTTGAAACAAAGTCCACTCTGCGGTTCTTAGCTCTGATTCCCGCCTTTTTTTCAAAGGGTTATGCGGCTGGCAGCCTTCTCTTAATCTGTTGGGTTTGAACTGTAACAACATACAAGTGAGCCAAGACAATTAGGGACCATAGTAATGATCAACTTTGGGAAATGATCGGCATGGATTAAAGAGATTTTAAAGGGTAATTGCTTGGTAACAAGTGTTATGTACAGGAAGGGACTTTGAAACCAATTTAATTAAATCAGAAAACCTGTTTGTATAATATGTATTGTTCTTTTAACTATTTTGGTTCAATCCAGTTAGGCTTTTTGAAATAATTCAATATTTTCTTTGAAGCAGATTCTATCTATCTAGGGCACTTATATGCCCCACTTTACCCCATAGTACCTAAACACCTCACAAGCCTTAATGTATTTACCTTCACGACACCCCTATGAGGTAGAGAAGGGCTATTATTCCCATTGTGCAGATGGGATCTGAGGCATTGGGTTTGCCTACATTGCAGTAAACCACACATGGGTGGCTCAAGTCAGCTGACGCAGGCTCGGGCTGGAGGGCTATAAAATTGCTGTTTGGATGAAACTTTAGGCTTAGGGTCAATCCTGGGCTCTGGGGCTCCCCGCCCCTTGCCCAAGGTCACACTGGCAGTCTGTGGTAGGGCAGGAACTGGAATCCAGGTTTCCCAAGTCCTAGGCTAGTGTCACAAGCACTGGACCATTCTATCCTCTTTGGCCCACCAATAGTTTATATATTCTGTTGACTATTGAGATAGCAAAACCTAGATATAGTTTATCGGCATGTTAATTTATTACCTCCTTATGTGGAATAGTGGTTACGGACAAGAGCGAGGTTCTTTAGAGCTTCTTTGGGCATAGCAGGGTGTTTGATTAAAAAAAGGCACCATTTGTGTAAAAATGGACAGGAAAAAGCAAAGTTTAGATTCAAACAAAAAGCAAGATATGTTGCATTAAATGAAATTAAACGTTCATGTGTCTCACACTTACTGATTATTTCAAATTCAAAGCATCTGCAGCTTTTTTTCTAGGATCCTTGCAGGATAACTGCTAGAAACATCAAAATATAGCAAGCTGATTTCTAAGGGCTGGTCTACACTGGGGGGGGGGGGGGGGGGGGGGCTCAAAAAAATTTGAATTTCAGCTACGCTATTCACGTAGCTGAGGTTGCGTATCTTAGATCGAATTACCTGGGGTCCACATGGCGCGGGATCGACAGCTGCGGCTCCCTCGTTGACTGCGCTACTGCCGCTCGCTCTGGTGGAGTTCCGGAGTTCACGGTGAGCGCATTTGGGGATTGCTATATCGCGTCTTAATGAGACGCGATATATTGATCCTGGATAAATCGATTGCTACCCGCCGATACGGCGGGTAGTGAAGACATACCCTAAGTAAGATGCTCCTTCATAATTTAGGGGGAGAGATAGCTCAGTGGTTTGAACATTTGGCTTGCTCAACTCAGGGTTGTGAGTTCAATCCTTGAGGGGGCCACTTAGGGAATCTAGGGCAAAATCAGTACTTGGTCCTGCTAGTGAAGGCAGGGGGCTGGATTCAAGGTCCCTTCCAGTTTTAGGAGATAGGATATCTCCATTAAAAACATAGTAAATAGGATTTGTTGGGTTATATATCCCTCCAATCAAAAACTTCCTTGAAAACAGTTAAGCATTCTCAAATGCGTATGCCACCAAGACAACCCTAAAATGCCAGCAAAATCAAAAAAGTCCTTACTCAACCTTTGCAGCTCACAACCACAATTTTAACTTCTTACCCACAACACCCACATGCCTGTTTCTGCCACTGCTGCACAAAATGTGCAGCCTTCAGCTCTGACTTGTGGAGTGGTTAGAAAGGAATGTTTCCCAAATGGCTGGAATTCTGAATAGGGTGTTGTGTTGCAGTTGATGGTTAGGGCCAGATCCTCAGCTGGTGTCTGTCAGTGTAGCTCTCTTGATATCAGTGGAGCTAAGCCAGTTTACACCAGTTAGGGGATCTAGCCCTTGTAGAATGTCTGATGCAGATTTTTAGTTGATGGTTACATTCAAATGTGTTGTATTGGATGATTATTAATAGAAAGAACTGTTTGTGTCTTAAATGGAATTTGGGCCAGATCCTCCGCTGGTAGCCTTGTCTGCCACTAAGTCTCCTGGGGAGGGGAAAGAAGAAGCTACACCATATCAGGGAGAAAGAGACAGAGGTTATAAGAAAAACTCCACCGTCACTCCTGTGTGCTCTAGTGACAAGTCACCAACTCAACCTCCCTTTTGGCTGCCAAAATCTGTAGCATCCCATTACTGACAAGCCCCCACAGGTTATGCATCCCCACCTGATCCCCTCCTAATCCACAGAAGTCACTGAAACATAGTTTTTAGTACTTTTCTGAGTGAATACAAAAACAGAGAACATAGAAAATTCTACCCTCTTAAACTAGATCCATGATGGGCAATTGGATAGCACATTCGCTTTATAACCTGTACTGGCTGGGCACTAACTTTGCATGTACATTTATATGTCAATCACATGCAAATTAGATGCAACCATCAGCATTCTGGCCAGTTGCCAATGCCACCCATACTTGGTGCCATAAAGCAGACCATGCATATATTAGAAAGAGGGATGATAGTTCAGTAGCGAACAGTGAGAAATACACAAATGAGAGCCTGACACTTGCCTGTTTAGATTTGTAGGAATCACTCACAGGACATTTTCTGAATGCTGATTTCAGTTTGCCAAGCTCACAGTCAGGCTGTGAACACAGGGCAAAGAATCTTCCGGCCCTATGTATACATAGAGTGTCAGACACTTCACAGAGCGCCAGACCTCTAATGTCCAGCCCTAACTGTGGCATTTAAATGGCAACCCACCCGGTTTCTATTTGGTTGGCTGGATAACGCTCAACCATTTAACCTAGCAGGAAAAAATTGTTGAAGACAAGTAATAAGAAATGGAAAGTTCTTTCTTTGACTGTAGATCTGAGCACTTTCCATGTAGTAGCAATAGGGAAGTTCCTAGAGAACTTCAGAGAGGCTCTGGCTCATCTCCCATTTTGGAGTCAAACTCTGCTTGGGATAGGGTGGTTAGTACAGATTATATTTTTTGGTTTGGTAGGGATTTAGGGGTAGACGAGAATGACACAACAATGACACTCCCATCATGTAAAGACTTGAAGGTGAATCCAGCCCCCACATTTCCAAGGGTTAAGGATTATTCATTTTGGGTTGATTTACAGCTGCAAGACAAGTAACACCATGGTAGATAAGATCTGAAAAATAAAAGCAGGGTTTTGGCCCTATTTCTATAAAAATCACTGCCAGAACTTCCATTGATTTCAATGGGGGCAATAAAGAGAAATGAAATGAGCATGGAGTTAATTTTAAGCAATTTGCACTAAGCGGCCAAATTCTGAGACATCGTCCACAGGTGACGCCATTCAAGTGGCCAGCAGAGAGAATGAGGAACCCTGTGTGGGATGGTGTCCCTAGCCTCCGTTTGCCAGAAGCTGGGAATGGGCGACAGGGGATGGATCACTTGATGATTACCTGTTCTGTTCATTCCCTCTGGGGCACCTAGCATTGAACACCGTCAGAAGACAAGATACTGGACTAGATGGACCTTTGGTCTTATGTTCTCTTATGTGTGATTCTTTCCAAGCACAGAATAAGGCTTGCTGCTTCCCAGTGCGATACATCATGCCAAGCTTTAAGGGGAAGAGAGTTTCTTACCTTTTTTTTTCCCCCCTAACAAGTCTCTTTACATGGGCTTTACTGTTCATTTCTGAGAGGAGCACAGTGAGGTGCAGCAGCCATCATTGCTAGGAGGCTGATATACAATGATAATTGTAGCTGACAGTTTCTACTTTGTTTCTGTTTGTGAGAGGTCATGACAGTCATTGTTCATAGAAACATAGAATATCAGGGTTGGAAGGGACCTCAGGAGGTCATCTAGTCCAACCCCCTGCTCACAGCAGGACCAATCCCCAGACAGATTTTTGCCCCAGATCCCTAAATGGCCCCCTCAAGGATTGAACTCACAACTCTGGGTTTAGCAGGCCAATGCTCAAACCACCTTCAGGGTGAAACACAAGGCAGTCCACATCATGCAGGTGCAGCAGAGGGGGTGTCCTGGAGGTCTACTGGTGGAGTGACTACACAGAGGTGCGTGCACACTTCCTACGTGCTGTGAGAAGGAAATTTGCTCTGTATAGTTTGGTACAGAAGCCCACAGTGGGTTCAAGCCAGGGGACAGGTGCGGGGGTTGGGCCACAAATCCACCTGATGTAGGGACTCCAGAGCTACTAAAATTAGACATTTTAAAATCAGCTGGTTCAAACAACTTGCACCAAGAGTTTTAAAAGAACTGGTTGAGGAGCTCACTGGACTGTTAACATTGATTTTCAATAAGTCTTTCAGTACTGGGAAAGTTCCAGAAGACTGGAAGAAAGCTAATGTTGTGCCAATACTTAGGGTAAACAGGATGACCCGGGCAATTATAGGTCTTATCAGCCTGATCTCGATCCCAGGCAAGATAATGGAGCAGCTGATATGGAACTCGATTAATAAGAATTAAAAGTATGGTAATGTATTAATACCAATCAACATGGGTTTATGGAAAATAGATCCTGTCAGACTAACTTGATTTTTTTTTTATGAGATTGCAAGTTCGGTTGATAAAGATAATAGTGCTGATGTAATACACGTAGACTTCTGTAAGGCATTTGACTCAGTACCGTGTGACATTTTGATTGAAAAGCTAGAAAGATATAAAATAACCTGACCCACATTAAATGGATTAAAAACTGAGTGATAGGTCTCAGAATATAACCGCAAAAGGGGAATTGTCATTAAATGGGTGTGTTTCCAGTGGGGCCTCGCAGGGATCGGTTCTTGGTCCTATGTTATTTAACATTTTTATCATTGACCTGGAAGAAAACATAAAATCATCACTGACAAAGTTTGCAGATAACACCCAAATTGGGAGAGTGGTAAATAATGAAGAGGACAGGTCACTGATTCAGAGCGATCTGGATCACTTGATAAGCTAGGTGCAAACAAACAATATGTGTTTTAATATAGCTAAATATAAAAGTATACATCTGGGAACAAAGAATGTAGGTCATACTTACAGGATGGGGGGGGACTCTATCCTGGGAAGCAGAGACTGTGAAAAAGATTTGGGGATGATGGTGGATAATCAGCTGAACATGACCTCCCAGTGCTCTGCTGGGGTCAAAAGGGCTAATGCAATCCTGGGATGCATAAACCAAGGAATCTTGAGTTGGGTAGAGAGGTTATTTTACTTCTGTATTTGGCACTGGTGTGACCACTGCTGGAAAGCTGTGTCCTGGTCTGGTGTCTACAATTCAAGAAGGATGTTGATTCATTGGAGAAGGCTTGGAGAAGAGCCATGAGAATGATTAAAATATTAGAAAACCTGCCTGATCGTGATAGACTCAAAGAACTCAATCTATTTAGCTTCATAAAGAGAAGGTTAAGGGTTGACTTGTTTAGCCTATAAGTACTGTACCTCCATGCAGTACAAATACTTAATAATGGGTTCTTCAGTCTAGCAGAGAAAGGAATAGTCTGTCCAAAGGCTGGTTGTTGAAGCTCGACAAATTCAGACTGGAAATAAGGTGTACATTTTTAACAGTGAGGGAAATGAACCACAGGAATAATTTACCAATGGTTGTGGAGGATTCTCCATCATTGGCAGTTTTTAAATCAAGACTGGGTGTTTTTCCTAAAAGATATTTTGGGGGAGTTCTGTGGCATGTCAGACTGGATGCCTACAATGGTGAGTTCCAGCTTTGGCATCTATGAATTTGTCAGGCACGAAGGGTCTTGAACCTAGGCCACAGGAGTTGCTGAATGGGATCCTTTACTCTTTGTGATACCATGATGCAGGGTCAGATCGTAAAATCTGCAGCTTATACCTTCCCAACAGAAGCTACGCCTAGGGTTGCCAACTTTCTAATTGCATAAAACCAAACACCCTAGCTACGCTCCTTCCCTGAGGCCCCACCCCCACTCACTACATTCCCCCTCCCTCGGTGGCTTGCTCTCCCCCACCTCACTCACTTTCACTGGGCTGGGGCAGGGGGTTGGGGTGAAGGAGGGGGTGAGGGCTCTAACTGGGGGTGTGGGCTCTGGGTGGGGCCAGAAATGAAGGGTTCAGGGTGCAGGAGGGGGCTCCGGGCTGGGACAGGGAGTTGGGGTGCAGGAGGCTCTGGCTGGGGATGTGGGTTCTGGGATGGGACTGGGGATGAGGGGTTTGGGGTGCAGGAGGGGGCTCTAGGCTGGGGGGTGGGGCTGAGGGATTCAGAGTGCAGGAGAGGGCTGTGGGTTGGGACAGGGGGCTGGGGTGCAGGGTGGGTGAGGGCTCTGGCTGGGGTTGTGGGCTCTGGGGTGGGGCTGGGGATGAGGGGTTTGGGGTGCAGGAGGGGGCTCTGGGTTTGGGGGGGGCTCAAGGCTGGGGGTGGGGCATGGGTTTACCTCAGGCAGCTTCTGGTCAGTGGCACAGTGGGGCTAAAGCAGGCTAGTCCCTACCTGTCCTGGCACCGCGCTGCGCCCCGGAAGTGGACAGCAGGTCCGGCTCCTAGGGGTGGGAGGCCAGGAGGCTCTGCATGCTGCTTTCGCCCGCAAGCACCACCCCCCCAGCTCCCATTAGCCATGGTTCCCAGGCAATGGGAGCGCGGAGCCGGTGCTCGGGGTGGGGGTAGCGCGTGGAGCCCTGTGGCCCCCCGCCTAGGAGCCGGAACTGCTGCCCGCTTCCGGGGCGTAGTGCGATGCCAGGACAGGTAGGGACTAGCCTGATTTAGCCCTGCAGCACCACCGACCGACTTTTAACGGCCCGGTCGCCGGTGCTGACTGGAGCCACCAGGGTCCCTTTTTGACCAGGCGTTCTGGTTGAAAATCAGACACCTGGCAACCCTAGATACACGCACTGACTCAGAAGGATCAGCTGACTAGCCGCCAACTGCTGATTGGTCACCTCCTAGCATAGGTTCCTGTCCTGCCACACCCCTTGTCTGAGCAATTAGTTGTTAGGCCTGCTGCTGCTGAGACCCTTAAGGCCAAGTTTCTGCCTCCTGGCCTTGTTCCCACGCCTAGTTCCAGTTACCTTTCCTTGTTCCTGCTTCTTTGTACTTACTGACCCCGTTATTGATGCCAGCTTTGACCGCTGGAGTGACTTCTGGTTCTCACTCTGGTTTAACCTTTGGTATCTAACTGTGACTTTGGCTTGACTGTTGGCATGACTCTGACTCCAGTTTGACCCTTGGCATGTCTTCTGCCTCTGGCTGTGACCCTTGGTATGACTCTGGGCTTTGACCATTAGATCAGACTGCCCCTGTATGAGCCCTTGCTGAATCCTTGAAGAAGGGGATTGGAAAGACGCAAGAGCAGAGAAGAAGATGGGGTTGTGCAGAACCTTGAAAGTAAGGACAAAAGCTTGAATTTGAAAGAAGAAAAAGCTCAGGGGAGAAGTTGGAAAAGGGGTGTGATGTGGTCCAAATGGCAGGTGACAAAGATGATTTGAGGCTCTGAATTTTGGATGGGGAAGGTAGTGAGTTGGAAAATGAATACTAGAGAGGGGAAGGTTGCAGTACTTCAGGTGGGAGATACATACCCATAGCTTGGTTATTTCAGCTGTGGGGTCAGAAAAGATGGTTCTAATTTTTCTTGAGATTTGCAGAAGGAAATGACAATTGGCCACATGCTTTGAGACTTATTCTGACCAACTCGAGGTCATTTGTGTTCCAGGGGTTTACTTCTGGCCTCATGTAAATTGCTGAGCCATTGCTGTTCTATAATATGGGAAATGAACCTAAAATAGAAATGAATTGGAGAATATTAAATTAATGGGCAATGGAAGGATGGTCCTACTAGCTGAGGACTTGGGAGAGCCAGTTTAAATTCTTTGCTCTACCACAGACTTCCTGTGTGACTTTGAGCAAGTCTCTCAATTCCCCATCTACAAAATCAGAAGAATAGCCTTTCCCTTAGCCCTGTGTAGGAAAGGACATTAAACGCTGTGCAGTGTTCAGATACTGGGCCACATAAGTGCTGAAGATACAGACAGTATGGGATCAAAAAAGCTAGAAAATCCTCATTACCATCATTTGTGAATTTTTTATCTTGGTAACAGGAGAGTATAATTAGTGGTCTTTACTTAATTCCACCTTCCTTGTAAGATGCTATCTAAAATATTTATGAAATTCATCCCATTATTGGGTATTTAATATTTTAGGCTCCCCCCTCCCGATTTATTACCGATAGCTAATTTGCTAGTCGGCTGAAAAGAGGTAAAGGTCAGACTGGGCTGCTTTCTTTGGTTTAGATAAAACAAGTAGACCAACATTATCTCTGGGGTAATTCCATTAACTTTATCAGAATAACTCCAGGAATAAATTTGGCCATATATATTTATAAAATAGATACAGGTGGCTGATTTCTCAGCAGCAATATGTTTCTATTAATATATCATTTTTTTTCACAGTATGGTATCCCATAATATAACTATTTTCCATTTGCTTCTTAGCAAGTTTCTTACTCCATTATTTAACAGTGTGTGTACAGGTTCTTATTATGAATATAATAATGAAAAACACTGCTACCATACACCTATCAGAAGGTAGGCAGCCTTTCATTTAGTTTTTTTTACATGCAACAGCCAGCCAGTTAAAGTCAAAATTATCCCTCAATCTCTCTTCAATAGTTCAAAAAATCTTGTGAATAAAACACCAGGCCTCAAGAATTCTGAATATCCTTCTGTTTTCAAATCTTGACTCAAGATTTTCATTAGCATTTGGCCAATATTGTAGTCTTGAGCAGAGCTAGGTAGGTGAGTATCAGATATTGTACTGAATAAGAAAAACACACAGTTCATACATATATTTTATGCTTTTCTAATATGCCACATAGCTGAGTAAAAAGTAAAGCTAGTGAGAATTTTTTCCCTGCAAAAATTTTTGCCGAAAGCAACAACAAAAATATTATGTTGAAATTTTCAGTGGAAAAATCCAACTTTTCATCAAAAACCTCCAAACTGATTTTTTTTAAAAGCCAAAAACAGGAACATTTTTGTTTTTCTTGACTTTCTTTTTCCCAACAAAAAATATTGTTCAAGGAAAGCAGAAACGTCTCAGGAACACTCTTAATTTAGTTAAAAACCTACTTTTCCATCCAAAAAAAGTTTCAGCAGGATTTTTGATGAGCCATATTAAAAAATAATTTAGCTTTATCAGAAGGAAAAGGTTTTTAGAATAGGCCAAAACTCCAGCACATTAGAAATGGATGGATTTTGCCTATATTTGAAATAAACAGCATCATACTCAATTTGATCTAGACTGTACCTCATTATTATGATAGAGGGCATGAGTAGCCTCTAGTCACACAAGAAGTCCCATTGAATTAAGCAGCACAGCTAGATAGTTCTGGCTATACTTGAGTAAGGGTTGGCAAGATCAAGCCCATAGTCTATGTTTGTGTGGGGGGAAATAGGGCCAGATCATTAACTGGTATAAATTGCATTGACTTCAATTTGGAGCTACCTGATGCACACTAGGGTGACCAGATGTCCCGATTTTATAGGGACAGTCCAGATATTTGGGGCTTTTTCTTACATAGGTGCCTATTACCCCCCACCCTCTGTCCTGATTTTTCACACTTGCTATCTGGTCACCTAGATGCACACTAGCTGAGAATTTAGCCCTAGCCTTTAATTCAATGCTACTCAGAAACCAACACAAATGGCTACTGGACACTTCTGGAGGTTATAAAAATACTTTACCTGTGGGGACTGGACAGCTTAGAGGATAGTAACTAGTGTTAACCTTTCACTTCTAGGTCATCAACTGAATGCAGCCCAGGGCAACACCGACCAAAAATTGACACTACCTGTGGCTCTTTCGGTGGCCTATGTAAAATGTGTTGGCCATCTCAGAACAGTTGCTAATAGACTGGTGTTAACCATCACAGAACTACATTGGGCATCCTTGTTGGCCAACTCAGCAGGCACACCAAGGCCCAACTGGGCCTGGATATTGAATGGTTCTCACTCTGAAGGTCTCTCCAGATTGCACTGGTAGGGGTATCAGCAGAAGCTTGTACTGCAGCTACCCATCTTGTAAGTGGATAAATAAGCAACTGCATTTTCCAAGGGTTGTCAGTTTAGCATTTGTCACAAACAACAGTCAGTCCAAAGATGGCTTTCCCCTGTATGGTTAGCTATACATAGACAAAACTGGTGTTGAAATAACCCTCACACTAAAATATCCTGTCAGTATCACAGAGTTTTATATATGGATGTGGAATAAGGGAGTATGTGCAGAATGTTCAGATGTCTTTCAACTCCTGTGATGAAGGTCACTTCAGAATTCCCTGAACAGGGTTACAAAATGTCTATTGCAGAGGTCTGAAAATATGTCTGTCAATAAGGCCAGGATGGCATTAAAACCCTGGTCTCAAAGTTCATCTGACATCTATATCTTTCCTTTCTTAATTCTTTTATCAAATGCCTTGAAATACCAGCATTACATTGGAGAATTCAATGGAGTTACACCCGAGACATATTTGTCCCATAGACTATGTTAAGGGAGACCATCAAATGTTAGGAATGCAACAAAAGCGTAAAAATGGGAATTCAGACTTTGTTTCCAATTTAAATCATGGAGATGCGCTTTACAGAGCAGCTAAAAATACTCATTCTTCAGAAACTCTGTTTCTGTTTTGTATAGAGCAAGCTTTGAAGCTGTATATTGCTATAATTTGAAACCAGTAGAATAATTACTGTTCTCTTTATGCTGATATGAAGTTGCTGTTCCTTGAAATTCAGAGGGATTATGATTAGTTTATTTGTTTACAAATGTACAACTAGTTAATTGACCACTTATCTTATCTCCAGTTTAACAACAGCTGCAGTTTTACAGTCTGAGTTTATGATTAAATGCGAACATTCAGCATTCCTAAAAATAGAGAACAATTGGAATGGAAGTGTTTGGGCCAGTCTACTTTCTTGGAATATAATTAGCATCTAAAGCTTTGCCCTTGTATATGTTTGTACTGCTCTGTTGAGTCTCAGCATTGTAAACAGTCTGGCTAATATGAATAGGATGATGGAAAATTAGAGCTGTTCAAAGTTTTTGGATCAAAAAATTTTCACAATGCAATATGTAACTTAGTGTTTTTCAGGAAAATATTGTGTTTTTAAAACAAAACAAAACAAAAAAAACCTAAACTTTCCATCTTTTCAATGGGGAAAATTGAAACAAAATATTTCATTTCAAACTGCAATTTCAAAATGATAAAAGACAAAAACGCCCTATGACCTATGGGTGAACCTTTTCCCACAAAATGATCATTGACCTTGTCCTCAAAGGAAACCTGCACAACACCTTACACCGTCAAAAGATGAGACTTTGCTAGACACTAAAAATCATGGATTCAGTAGACACTGGGTTTATCTCCTTACAACAATCCATAACCCACTAACCCTCCTTTGTCCTATGTCAGCAGAGGTGTTAATTACCCACTTCCTCTTGAACGTGCTCTTGCAGCATGTGTTAACTCCTTTTGCTTAACAATCTTTTCCACCTTGTATTTAGCGGTGACACTCTGAGTACCTTTCCCAGACCCGAAGAAGAGCTCTGTGTCTCAGGGCTTGTCTACACTGGCAATGTTAACCCACCTCCACGAGGGGCGTAGCTACCAGAGCTGATGCACTGTCTACACTGGCGCTTTCCAGCGCTGAAACTTTCTGCGCTCAGGGGGATTTTTTTCACACCCCTGAGAGAGAAAGTTGCAGCGCTGTAAAATGCCAGTGTAGACAAGCCCACAAGATATTATCTTACCCACCTTGTCTCTCTCATATCCTGGGACCAACACTGCAAACAAAATTTCAAAATGTCAACATTTTGAAATGAAACATTTCCAAACATCTGTCAGGGATGGCCTAGGTCTATTTAATACTGCCTCAGTGTGGGAGGATAGACTAACTAGACCACTTGAGGTCCCTACCACCCCATGTGATCTCATTTCAACTGAAAATGTCAAAATATTTCATGTCAACATTTCCAAACAGCCTAACCAACAAAAAACTTGAGTACAAAATGCCCCTGCCCCTTTAGAAAAGCCTCGTAGAATTGAATAGAGTAACTTTTTTAGAAGTTTTTAAAATCATTCTGCAGAAAGATCTGACAATTTTGAAGGGGTTTAGAACCCCATTGTTTTCATTCCTATTACACTTTATAGGAATTTTCCATAAGAGTGAAGAAAATGGAAGGGGAAGTGTGCCTACACTTTGTCCGATGAAGACAACAGAGGGAATAGTGGGCATTAGACACCCCCTTTTTTCTTCCAGCCCCTCAAGGAAACAGCCAATGGGTGCCAATGGCTGTTAGTGGAAGGAATGGTAGAGGGACACAGGGTCCAATGGAACCCCTCCGTTGGATTAGATAAGGTTCATAAGTATCCAAACTCATTCCAAATGCTGGACCTTCTGAAGAGCTCTTCTTACTGTTTTTAGATGCACTTTTGCAGTGTTGACAGAGGCACCGAGTTTATAATCTGCCAGGGGGTGCTTCACCCAGGCCATGACCTTCCCTTCCCCCAATGCCCCACCCCTGCCCCGCCTCTTCCCCGCCCAGTTCCCCTCCTACCCCGGGCACACTGCAACCTCCCTCCTCCCCCCAGCGCCTCCAGACACCACTAAACAGCTGATCCACGGCAGGCCGTAGGTGCTGGGAGGGAGGAAGGGAGGGAGGCTGAGAGGGGGAGGCGCTGATTGGTGGGGCCTGCCGGCAGGCAGGAGGTACTACAGGGTGGGAGAGGTGTTGATAGGGGGCTGCTGGTGGCTGCTAAGCACCCACCATTTTTTCCCCCTGGGTGCTCCAGCCCCGGAGCACCCACAGAGTCGGTGCCTATGAGTGTTGATGCTGGGTTTGACAAGTTCTTTCATAACTGGAGCTCCTAGGTGCTACCATAATACAAATAATAAATGTCTCTTGAAGTGTTTCATAATTGTTACAAAACCTCACAGACTGATGCCACATAGCAATGCCATTTATAGGATCCAGTATTTAGCGTTTCTTTAAAGCCAAATGATTAAAAAAACCAACCAACCAAAACACACCCCAGGGGCGGGGAATAGGGGTAAATTTGAGAAGATTGTTATAAAAACTGAAGATGATGGGTGGATTTGGATTAAAATTTACTCAGCTCTCCCTCTGAGCTTGTCAAATTGTATTCCAGTTCCACGTGAACCTCCCTGGATCTTAGCAGCTCAGACCTTGTCATCACTGTGAAAAAGGATATGTTCTAACTCGAGTAAACAAAGGCTCTGTCTACACTCAAACTGCTACAGCAGCATAGCTGAAGCGCTGACTCACTACAGTGACAGGAGGGGTTCTCCCGTCTCTGTAGTTAATCCATTTCCCTGAGAGGCAATGGTTAGGGTGACAGAAGAATTCCATTGACCCGGTGCTCGGGGGGCTAGGTCAGTTTAACTACGTTGGTCAGGGCTGTGGATTTTGCTATACCAACATAAATTTTCAGCCTTAAAACTAAGTAAAATCCCCTTGAAGACAAGGCAGTTTGCAGTTTTTACATGAGTTAGCAAGTCAAAGTAAAGACCTGTGCAGCCTAGGGCTAATAATTTGTGTAATTTACACCAGTGGTTCTCAAAGCCGGTCCGCTGCTTGTTCAGAGAAAGCCCTGGTGGGCCGGGATGGTTTGTTTACCTGCCGCGTCCGCAGGTTCAGCCGATCGCAGCTCCCACTGGCCGCGGTTCACCGCTCCAGGCCAATGGGGGCTGTGGGAAGGGCAGCCAGCACATACCTCGGCCCGTGCCGCTTCCCGCAGCCCCCATTGGCCTGGAGCAGAGAACCATGGCCAGTGGGAGCCGCGATTGGCCGAACCTGCGGACGCAGCAGGTAAACAAACCGTCCTGGCCCGCCAGGGGCTTTCCCTGAACAAGTGGCGGACCGGCTCTGAGAGCCACTGATTTACACAACTGCCTTGTCTTCACTAGGATTGTACCTTGCTAACTTGAGTTAGAGCCACACCTTGCTTCCTAGTCAAGAAGTACTCTTAGGCCTGGTCTATACTAGAAAATAAACTCATCTTAACTACATTGCTCAAGGGCATGGAAAAAATCCTCACCCCTGAGCCGTGTAGTTAAGCTGACCTAACCCCAGTGTATACAGGGCTATGTTGATGGAATTTTTTTTCCATAAACCTAGCTACTGCCTCTTGAATGTGGATTACCTACAGCGATGGCAGAACACCTCCTGCCAGCATAGGCAGTATCTACGCTGAAGAGCTGCAGTAGTGCAGCTGTGCTGCTGTAGCATTTGAAGTGTAGACAAGTCCTTAGGTATGAATGTTTGTAAAGTACTTCAGGGCTTGTCTCTCACCCAAGTTACATAGGTTTAACTTGGTTTAAACACTGATTTAGGCAAACTGGTGCAAACCCCTGTGTGGATGCTCTTATAGCGGTTTGGCTTACACCTGTAAAAAAAATACGCCAGATTTAAATCAGTTTGAGTGTCCACACACACAATTGCACTGGTTAAACTAGGTTTAAAATCATATCTTTAGCATAACTAATTAAACCAGGCCTGAGATGAACGGCACCACTGCAATGCATTGTACTTATAGTAATATTAGTTCCATTATTTTATTCATCTTCAGAGCAAATCTCATTGTACAATGATAAATATAACAAATAACCCTCCTCATCCGCACTCCTTCTTCACCAAAAACAAACAAACAAATAAATAAATAAATTTTAAAAAAGCAAGCAGCTTCATTATTTTATTTCATTGACAATAAGTCAAGAATTGCTAAGATATATGTCAGGACTGTTTGACACAACTTTAATAAGATTCAGAAATGTTACTGACATGAATTTTGAATGAATTTTTAATCTCTACAGTCATTGCCAAGGCAGTGTAAGGAAGACTAGGGATATTTAGATAGAACTAGATTTCACTGATTTACAATAGTGACCTCTTTGAATTCCCTGCCTGAATGCTCTGCAATCTTCCTATGCCCATATTTATCCATTTGTCTTGTATCTTCTCTACGGTACTCAACTGTGAAATGTTTCAACCACTGAAAAGGGTTTGTGTGCACACGTGTAACCACACTTAGTATTGTAGTTATCTGCTTCCCAAGATGAAGAGTGTAAATGTAATTGGTTATTGATGGCCTATTTGTATGCTAATGTTGTGCAATAAAAAAGCTAAAGTATAATTAACACTCTTGCTTCTCACACACAGCTCTGAAAGGTCAATGGATTTTATGTAATAAATTCTGAAATACTGGAAAACACAGGTGCAGCATCTCAAAATCTGCAATGTTTATTAACTGTTTATTACAAATGCCGACATTTACCTTTTGCTCCTGACGCTTTTGTCACGTGACTGTTTTTAGTTCCTAAAACTACTGTGATCCTGTGTTCAGCAGCATAATCTTCTGGAGTTTGCCAAATTTCAGCAATAGTGGTTTCCAAGGAAATAGCCTTTCTCTTTTATTTCATTAACCCAAAAATAAATAAAATATATGGAGATATACCTATCTCATAGAACTGGAAGGGACCCTGAAATGTCATTGAGTCCAGCCCCCTGCCTTCACTAGGCAGGACAAAGTACTGATTTTGCCCCAGATCCCTAAGTGGCCCCCTCAAGGATTGAACTCACAACCCTGGGTTTAGCAGGCCAATGCTCAAAACACTGAGCTATCCCTCCCCCGCTGACTCAGCCCCTGAAGCCATACAGGGTGCACCCCTGGTGTTTCAGGGTGTACACCACATCCATGGCAGTCACGGTTTTCCTTTTGGCGTGCTCGGTGTAGGTCACCGCATCGCGGATCACGTTCTCCAGAAAAACCTTCAGCACCCCGCGCCTCTCTTCATAGATCAGCCCCGAGATGCGCTTCACCCCGCCGCTGCGAGCCAAGTGACAGATCGCCGGCTTCGTAATGCCCTGGATGTTGTCTTGCAAGACCTTATGGTGCCATTTAGCACCTCCCTTAGCCAGCCCCTTTCCCTCCTTGCCGCAACTGGACATCTTGCAAACAGATAGCTAATACCACCGCTGTGTAAAAAAAAAAAAAAAAAAAAAATACAGGCAGAGCTATCCAGATCTTGGGACAGAAAGGGTCTGTTGTTGGGAAGTAGCAGGTATTAGTACTGTGATGCTCTATGATTAAAGATGACCATTTATATCATTGATATTACCTCTGTTATACAATTGCAACAAATCTTGCACAAAGTATGTCATGTAAGGTGTCAATGGAAAAGTTATGATTTGTCTTGATTAAATCCATGCATCATCTTTGTTTTTAAAATTATGAATATTGCTATATACTTATATCTAAAACATGTGTTCCTGGGTGACACCCCTCAGCTTTGCGGTAGGGTTAGACAGCTATGTGTTGATGGCCCATGAAGGATACTCCACTCTCACAATGGACCACCAAAGAAACTCATCCTGTCCAGATAGCTCTTCCTGAGGATGTCTCAGACAGCGAGGAGCCAATGGCCACCACCTATGATTCAGCAAAAACATGTAGGGACATATAAGGACATGTGAGACTGGACTCCATCTTGGGCCAGTAATTTTCCATGCACCTGGGCTGGGGGCTTTGTTTGAGACAGTAAATTTCCAGGTACATGGCAGAAGATATAAAAGGCCTCACACACCTCCATTTTGCTTCGTTCCTGCTCTAATTCTCGAATGTGGATTTACAACTAAAAGGAGCTTTATGAACTATGGACTGAGGACCTTCCAATCTTTTGAAGTTAGCAGAGAGACTATTGCAAGGTAGCAGTCTATTCCATCACTGCTACAAACTTGATATAAGGACTTTGCAATCATCTGTATGTATAGTAGAACCCCAGTTACGAACATCTCAGGAATGGAGGTTGTTTGTAACTCTGAAATGTTTGTAACTCTATTCTTTCAAAAGTTTACAACTGAACATTGACTTAATACAGCTTTGAAACTTTACTATGCAGAAGAAAAATGCTGCTTTTCCTTTATTTTTTTTAGTAGTTTACATTTAACACAGTACCGTACTGTATTTGCTTTTTTTTGGTCTCTGCTGCTGACTGATTGTGTACTTCCACTTCCAGGTGAGGTGTGTGATTGACTGGTCAGTTCATAACTCTGGTGTTCATAACTCTGAGGCTCTACTGTATATGATCTATTAACCATTTATAACTCTTATTTTCTTAATAAATCTTTAGTTTACTAAGGATTGGCTCACAGCATGATATTTAGGTAAGATCTGAAATACATATTAACCTAGAGCAGTGGTTCCCAAACTTGGTTTGCGCCTTGTTCAGGGTAAGCCCCTGGCAAGCCGCGAGATATTTTGTTTACTTGAATGTCCGCAGGTACAGCCGCTCGCAGCTCCCAGTGACGGCGGTTTGCTGTTCCTGGCCAAGCTGTGAACCAAGTTTGGGAACCCCTGACCTAGAGTAAGTGTCTGATCCTTTGGGATTAGAAAGAACCACACATATGGGGAATTAGGTTTTTAGTAACCTCTCACTATATTAGCTTGGGTTGCCTGGATGGGAGCCGAGGGCTGAAATGCCTCAACGAGACTGTTTGCCTTTTTGTTAACCAGCGTGGTGATACAGAGGTTTGTTGTTACCGGTTTGGTGAGTCTAATTATAGAGTAAACCACCAGTTCTGGGGGGATTGTCTGCCCTATTTCTTGCAGTTTACCCTGAGTGTGCCATTCTCAGGGTGGCCCATTCCAGGCACTTGGTTGGGTTGAAACTGGGGAATGTAACAGCTGCCCTTCATTTGGGATACATATAAGAAACAATTAAGATCCACTAGGGAGCCAGATTGCTGAAACAATAGCCTTCTCCCCAAATACAGGCATGTGTCACTGCCTGAAACAAAGGCACATGTGGGCAGAGGAGTTTCACTGGCTATTCTTTTTGTGAAGGTCTGTGTGTCTGTGGGAGAGGCAGAAAGACCAGAGGAGGGGGAGTGAAGGAAGCACTAGACACAACTACAGAAGTGCTACTAGCTTGGCCCTGACCGAAAACTAAGAGGAGAGCACTTTTGGGCTAAGTGTTGTCTAAGGCCTGGGCTACACTAGCGGGGGGGTTCGAACTAAGATACGCAACTTCAGCTACGCTATTCGCTTACTCCTCCTGCTGAGGTGGAATACAGTCGTTGATTCGGGGATCGATTTATCGCGTCTAGACGAGACGCGATAAATCAATTCCCGATACATCGAACACTACCCGCCGATCCGGCGGGTAGTATAGATGTACCCTAAAAGGAGCTTTGAGCAAAGAAGCTGTCTCCTGCTTTTTGATTCCTACTGTGTTCAGGGACACACGACTGTGATGCACTCTTGTTTATTTACAAACAAAGATACCTGCCTCCATCATCCATTTCTCCTCCAACTGAAACAACCCACGAGACCCTGAATTTTTGACTAATTGCCCAGGTCAAAGAGGGGTAAAAGTGTAAGATCTGGCCCTAAATCTTTATAAACAGCCACTCACCGTAGTAGTCCCACTGGCTTTGAAGCTTGACTTCAAATTTAACGTGACTGCTCATGTGAGTTGGGACTATTCACATGGATAAGTGTTTGGAGAACTGTCCCTTATACATAGAAAACATAATCCATACTTAGAGCCTGACCCTGCAAATCTTTATTCATATGAGTTAGTCCCATTGACTGCAGTGGGCTTTGGATCAGGCCTTAGATGCAACAACAGTAAGCACCTGAAAAATATATTAGATGGCATTATTTACTATTACTTTAGCATGTAGGCACCCTTGGCATGGATCAGGACTTCAGGTACTGTGTTAATTTCTAGATTCAGTGGATCTTTAGATATCGGTTATTAAAATTAAGTCAGAATTCAAATTAGAAAAAAAGCAAGATGATCAGAACGCTTTGATTTTTAAAATAAACATTGAGATTTGCTAGGACAAAATAAAATGATTTGACAGAATTAGAAGAGTGGCAACCCTGGCTTTCCAATAGTATAAAGTGTATGTTTATAAACCTAGCCCCTGAAAAGAGACTGAACTTTGCAATTGTTCCTTCTGACCACCAGTGGTTTTGTATCATTTGTCAACCCCCAAACATAGGAGATCTGGCCATCAGACCTATGTAACTTTCACTCTCTCTGCATTCCTTACAAACAGTAAATCTTTTACTTGCTATTCTTCATGTAGCTTATATGAATCAGTTTTAGTAATATGCATGGGGTATTCATACACCGTTTTAAAACGGATTGTTTCAAAATTTTCCTGTTCTAAAGAACATTTTTCTTAAATAAAAATCATGAGTTTTTTCCATAAACAGTAACAGTTTATACATAGATTTAGATTTTTTTTTTAAATAACAGCCTTTTTTGTATAGCCATGTTGACTCTTCACTGTAGGTAATATATACTGTAGAAATAATCACTTGGGCATGAAGGGATCCGAAGAGATCCTTTGGTAATGTAACTGTTGCTTTTTATCAGGGCTGTAATACAAAGCACAACACTGACTTGATTCCACAATTTACTATGGTTATGTTGATAAATAGTCAATACATGTGGACTGCGAGAAGAGTGAGCACAAATTCTTCGAGTAGAAAAGATATGAAATCCACTCTGTATATGTGCAGAAAATCAACAACATTTGCGATTTATCTTCATTTAATTGCCTTTTCTAACAGGCCCTAATTAGAGGATAACTTTTTCTTTGTTTCAGAATTGTTATTTGATGATAAACACGTGAATATAGACTTTATAGGCCAGATCCTCAGCTGGTGTAAATCAGTGGAGCTATGCCAATGTACTGGGGTGACCATACATCCTGTTTTTGGTCGGGACAGTCCCTTTTTTAAGTCCTGTCCCAGCCATCCTGACTTTTTTTGGCAGAACTGGGCATTTGTCACATTTGCTTTTGCTAACTTGATCAGTTGGCAAGAGCAAACAGAACAAATGCCCACTTTTGCAAAAAAAAAAGTAGGGTGCGGGGGAACATGCAGGGTGCGGGGAGGCGAGCGGTTTGGGCCAGCCCTGCGGAGGGGGTGGGGGCAGGAACCTCGGGCTAGCCCCATGCAGTGTCCCGTTTTCCCTTTGGGAAATATGGTCACCCTACAAAGTACCCAGATGAGGATCTGGCCCATATCTGTATATGTGAAAACATAAACGGAGAGATTTTCAGAAAATTATATGCAATGAAGTTAGTATAATTACATTTGATACTGAGCTAGGTTAGCAGAATTCTCAGTTCATTTCTTCTGTTTTCAGAATGGAGAGAGGTAAATAGTGGTGTCCCCCAGGGGTCTGTACTGGGACTAGTCCTATTCAACATATTCATAAATGATCTGGAAAAAGGGGTAAACAGTGAGATGGCAAAATTTGCAGATGATACAAAACTACTCAAGATAGTGAAGTCCCAAGCAGCTGCAAGAGCTACAAAAGGATCTCACAAAACTGGGTGACTGGGCAACAAAATGGCAGATTAAATTGAATGTTGATAAATGCAAAGTAATGCACATAGGAAAACATAACCCTAACTATACATATAAAATCATAGAATGTCAGGGTTGGACGGGACCTCAGGAGGTCATCTAGTCCAACCCCCTGCTTAAAGCAGGGCTAATCCCCAGACAGATTTTTGCCCCAGATCCCTAAATTGCTCCCTCAAGGATTGAGCTCACAACCCTGGGTTTAGAAGTCCAATGCTTAAACCACTGAGCTATCCCTCCCCATGATGAGCTCTAAATTAGCTGTTAGCACTCAAGAAAGAGATCTTGGAGTCATTGTGGATACTTCTCTGAAAACATCCACTCAATGTGCAGCAGCAGTCAAAAAAGCAACAGAATGTTGGGAATCATTAAAAAAGGGATCGATAATAAGACAGAAAATATCATATTGGTTCTATATAAATCCATGGTACACCCACATCTTGAATACTGTGCAGATGTGGTCGCCCCATCTCAAAAAAGATATATTGGAATTGGAAAAGGTTCAGAAAAGGGCAACAAAAATGATTAGGGGTATGGAATGGCTGCCATATGAGGAGAGATTAATAAGGCTATGTCTACACTACTGCGGTAAGTCGACCTATGCTACGCAACTCCAGCTACATGAATAACATAGCTGGAGTCGACATACCTTAGGTCGAGTTACTGTGGGGTCTACACCGCAGAGGGTCAATGAGAGAAACTCTCCCGTTGACTTACCTTACTCTTCTCGTTGGGTACAGGGGTCTACTGGAGAGCGATCTGCTGCTGATTTGGTGGGTCTTCACTACACCCGCTAAATCGACCACCAGTGGATCGATCTCAGAGCATTGATCCCAGTTGTATTGTAGATGAGGCCTAAGACTGGGACTTTTCAGCTTGGAAAAGAGATGACTAAGGGGGGATATGATAGCGGTCTATAAAATCATGACTGGTGTGGAGAAAATAAATAAGAAAGTGTTATTTACTCCTCATAACACAAGAACTAGGGGTCACCAAATGAAATTAATAGGTAGCAGATTTAAAACAAACAAAAGGAAGTATTTCTTCATACCACACACAGTCAACCTGTGGAACTCCTCGCCAGAGGATGTTGTGAAGACAAAGACTATAACAAGGTTCAAAAAAGAACTAGATAAGTTCATGGAGGATAGGTGCATCAATGGCTATTAGCCAGGATGGTGTCCCTAGCCTCTGTTTGCCAGGAACTGGGAATGGGCGACAGGGGATGGATCACTTGATGATTACCTGTTCTATGCATTCCCCCTGGGGCACCTGGCATTGTTCACTGTCAAAAGACAGGATACTGGGCTAAATGGACCTTTTGTCTGACCCGGTATGTCTGTTCTTCTGAACAGCATTTGGTAAAAGGTAGCTGACTAGGGTTAGCTTCTTGGAGCATGTCTTACACCACAGAGCTTTTGCTGGTATAGCTATATTGGCAAAGCCCCCTAGTAGAGACAGACCAGCAAAAGGAATTCTGCCAGCATAGCTACACCACCTCCCCAAATGACAGTAGCGCTATGCTGACAAAGGCTGTAGCTATGCCTGTTAGGGGGTGTGATTCCCCCACCCCCAATCCTGGGTGACATAGTTATTTTGATACAACTTTGTAGAGTAGACTAAATCTCAGTCCAAATATAAGGAACAGGCTATGTTAAGTCAGGGAATGCTTGCATGAAATAATTGACTTTGTTTAAATCTCACTGCAATTTATTTGAAAGAACAACACTGAAAAATGACATTTATTTTACTGAGTTCCCCGTTTATTTCTGTAGTCTGATCTCATCATTCATGCAGCTCAAGTGCATGAGATTTGCAGATGAATATTTATTCTAGATGATGGAGTATCCTTTTGGCAATCTAATATACTTCACAAAAAAAATTAAACCGATTCTATACTGGGCTGCCTGTTTTGAGTGTTAACAGAGATGATGAATCTAGTAATAAATACTTTGCTCTCCTATGGCGCTTTTTAGCAGTAGATCTCAAAGTGCTTTACAAAGGAGGTCAATACCATCATCCCCATTTGAAAATTCCATCTTGTTTTAGTGGATCACGGTGGGCCAACCAATTGTGTGGGTCCCAAGTCTTATGGGGGGCCCCTCTCAAGTCCCAGAGTACTCTCAATGGAAGCCAGGTTTTAAATAGATACAGTTTTATGGTCTTGAAGAGAATTCTGGGACCCTTGCTGTGATATTTACAGGAGGAACAACATGACTTTAAACTGAGATTACATTTGGTTCTTGAATCAATGATGGAATTAAGTGACTGAAATTCACCTCCCTCAACAACTCCTTTTTTTCAGTCCTTTCACATAAGTGATGCTGGGGCAGGGGTGGTATTTCTGTGGTTCAGCCTTTAATTATAACTCTGATCTGTCTCATAATTGGAAATTAAGACCAAGATCTCATAGTTCACACAACCCCAAGATGAAAGCACAAGAACTACATGGAATGACAAAATATGTTATAGGGGGAAATGATGCTACAATATGTATCTTGTAACAGGACTGGATTTCCCCATGAAAGAAAGAATATAGAAATTTAGTTTTAAATTGAGTGCCTACATTGCTAAATACATACTTAGGCATTTAAACAAGTAGTCTGCTTTTCAAAGATGTTGCACACCTCCAATTTCCATTGATTTCAGTGAGTGCCATGATGTTTGAAATCAGTCTTTCTTAAAGAGGACACACTTACTAAAGAAAATGGCTGCTACTTCCACACACCTTATGTTCCATCTTTGTCTCCTTTGTTTACCAGGATTACATCTTATCTGCATCTCAGATCAGCACCCCGAATCATCTACTGACCGAGTAACATACTGCAAAAACATACTGAGCACCTTTGAAAATCAGGTTGTGTATTTGGGTGCTGAACTTCAGGCAACCAACTTTGAAACGTTTGAGTGCAATGATTTGTGCCAGTCACATAGAATATAATTGTTTTCCCAAAAATTATCAGCATGGAGGAAGCCCTCTGTGCCGGTCTCTGCTATCTGTTGATCAGAGAGCTGGGGATGGGGAGAATAAAGCCATGTCTACACTATGGGGATTATAGCTGGGACTATGGCACCATAGCTATGCTGCCATAACCCCATAATGTAGATGCAGCCTACAGTGACGGAAGGGTTTTTTCCGTCACTGAAGGAATACCAGGTCCCCTAGCGATGGTAGCTAGGTCAACTGAAGCAGCCTTCCATCAACCCAGCTGCATCTACGCCAGCGGTTAGGTCGGCATCGCTGGATTTTGGACACTCCTGAGTACCATAGCTATGTTAACCTAAAGTTTAAGGGAAGACCAGGCCTCAGTAGGACCTTGGACAGGGCTGAAGGGACGTACATCTCCCCCTTCCCACATCCTGCAGAAAACCCAGCGAGTTCATGGTGCCTAAGCCAAGCCCTGCTTCCTGTGGAATACTCTAAGACAAGTGGTGAGGGAAGTTTTCCCACAGTCCCTTTCTCTCAGATACTGCTGTGGGAGAGGAGAATTGTCCCTTGGGACATCTGTCACAGCATCCACTTCTGTTGGCAAAGGGAAGAGGATCATATTCATAACCATTGTATGTGCTCCCATTCTGTCTTTCATTATGATTTGAAGTGCCTCAAAGACGAATACTGAACAAATAGCACATTTTAAATAGCACATTTTAAATCCTGCTTCTCCCAGGATTGTAGAGTCTCAGGAGCATACGAGCGGGTGTGGAGGAGTCATTGCAAGGCTTCCTGGTTCCAGTACACAAATCATGGCCTGATGCTGACAAACCTGATTCCTGTGCGTTGTCTTCATTCATACCAGTAGCTTGAAATGGGTCTATAGGTGTGAGTAAGGGCTATTCAAAGAAGTAAGCTCTTGCAAGAACGACACCTGTATCCACAGACAAAAGGGGAATCTAAAAATCACCCAAAATATGGGGTGGATGAATTGATATTTTAGACTGGGTAAAATTTTGCAATACCTCTTTAAGAGCGTTTCTTTTAAACCTGCCAGAGGAGAAATCACATTTTCTCAATGAGCTGAAGGGCCTGACCCCTAGGAATAGCACTGAGATTAGGTAAGAATGTTATCCGCAGGCTGCCTTTGCTCACAGGACAGAGTTAACCTTTCAGTCAGTTCATGTCTTGTGTTTTAACTTATATGGGACCAATAAAAATACACTGGCAGCTAATGTATTTGAGTAGATCTTATCAGATGAATACTACAGAAGCTGTGTGTGTTAGAGATGGTCATGAAATGTTACACTGGATGTGAACCTCCTTTGAACTTTGGGGAAAATGTGTTTCCAGACCCAAATTTCTCAGCTCAGCACTATCTCAAGCATTAAAGACCCCAGCCCCTCCTATACCAGCCATTTTCATAGTGCAGTTAAGATATACACAAAAGTGAACACCACGGTACAATTCATTATGGCTTGAATCAAACCCCTGAAATTTAGGGGTTAGATTAGAAATCTGAATCCTAATCTGAACACTGCAATTCAGAGCCATCACTAACCAAAAACTACACAATGCAATGAAAAATGGTGCTATCCTCAGTGACAAGGTTAGTACAGTCTACGGCTCTGAGGTGCCAGTTCAATTATGCTCATGGTGGATCACTACTCTTAGGCTACGTCTACACTGCCCGCCTGAATCGGCGGGTAGAAATCGATCTCTCGGGGATCGAATTATCGTGTCCCGTCGGGACGTGACATTTGATCCCCGAATCGACGTTTGTACTCCACCAGCAGAGGTAGGAGTAAGCGCCGTCGGCGGGGGAGCCGCGGAGGTCAATTTGCCGCCGTCCTCACAGCGGGGTAAGTCGGCTCTGATGCGTCGAATTCAGCTACTCTATTCACGTAGCTGAATTTGCGTATCTTAAATCGACCACCCCTGTAGTGAGGACATAACCTTAGTGAAAGATAAAAGAGCCACAGCTAAACCTAGTTGGCGTACAAATAATTTAACTGCCCCCTTCCTATGCAGCCATCCTTGCTTCCATGAGAGGGTGCTGTGAAGAGACCCCACCATTTCTGTGAAATCATGGTCCTGCTGAATTCAAGGGGAGCTTTGCCATTGACTTCAACGGAGCCAGGCTTTCTCTCCTTGTCTTTTTTTTATATCAAGATCCCTCTCCCACACTTTTTATGGCTTTTCCCACTGATGTGGTTGATTTGGGCCATTTAAAAGAGAATTGGAAAGAAAGAAGGACCTTGTAGAATTACACACCTGTCGTGGGAAAAATAACTTGGAGAGGGACTAGAAACGATCTGTGCAAAAGCCTTAAATTACTCCCCCTGTCCACTATATTCAGTAAGTAAACATTGCTGGGGTGGGTAAAATATGTCCGAGGAATCCTAGAACTGTTGTGTTTCAAAGTCAGGGCCATGTTTAGAACCTGGCCAATGCTATGTGAGGGTTTAATTCCTGGTTCCATGGATTGGTTGAGGAAGAGCAACATGAGTGGGTGGTAAATTTCCATCTCTTTTCGTCCCCATGGATGATGTTTCCTTTAGAAATGGAGAGGTGCTAGATGAGCTGTGTCACATAAGCTGCTGGATGCTAGGCTATAATGTAGACCTGGATGTAGGGTAGCAATCTTCATCCCATAAGACCTCCTGGTACCAATTCTGCATGCAGATACATATGTGCAACTACTGTTGGGCCCAATTCTGTCACCTTTTTTTTGACTTACATGGATTCATAGATTCCAAGGCCAGAAGGGACCACTGTGATCACCTTGTCTGAACTCCTGTAGAGCAAAGGCCATAGAACTTCCCCAAAATAATTCCTAGAGCAGATCTTTTAGAAAAAACATCCCATCTTGATTAAAAAATTGTCCGTGATGGAGAATCCACCACAGCCTGTGGTAAATTGTTCCACAGGATAATTATTCTCATCATTAAGAATTTACACATTATTTCCAGTGTGAATTTGTCTAGCTTCAACTTCCAGCCATTGGATCGTGTTATGCTTTTCTCTGCTAGATTTTAATGGGACCACTCAAAGTAAGGTACTACTCAGCCTGAATAAGGGTGGCAGAGGAGTAAGGGTGGCATTGAGGAGTACAGGATTAGGCCTCATTGCTTCATGACACTGTCAGAACTAGAGAGACACATACAGACGATGATGGGTAGCCTGACGTGTGTAATATATAACAACTGCTGCACAAGGAGACCCTAAATGAGGTTGTTCAGAGAGGTAGTGTGGTGTAGTGGATAGGGCACCAGCCTGTTAGTCAGGAGACCTACATTCTCTTCCCAGCTCTGCCTGTGACCTTGCATAAGTCAATTCCCCTCTCACCTTTGATCTGTCTTGTCTATTTAGATTGTAAGCTCTTTGAGGGGAAGACTGTCTCTTATCATCTGTATGTGCAGCATGTAGCACAAGGGGTCTTGATTCTGTCTGGGGCCTCTAAGCACAAATAATAACGATGATGTGAAGAATAGAGATGTTTTCTGACTCTGCTTTCTCTGAAGCCAGCCTAGTCTGGAAAACTCTGGCTGCCTTTGACTTTCCTCTGTTTTCAAAATGTATTACAGAGAAGGGATACCTGAAAATCCTAATCCCTCCCCATAGTCTACAGAAATAGACACAACAGAGGGTCGAGGGTTTAACAAGTAAAGACTGGCTTACTGCAGACAGTAAAGTCAGCAATATTCTTTACAAGATTGACTGACTACCTGCATAAACCTTATTATCTGTCAGCTAAATGGTTTTATATCTAATTTATTACCTGAAGAAGGAGCAGCTGAAAAGCAATACTCCCTCCCAGTTATTCAGTATATTGCCTGTGATTCCCCCTCACCCCTGCCCTCCAGCCTCCATTTATACTCTAGTTATGCTTCCATATGGTTGTTTGTCCTAGACAAAAATAGGAAAATCACAGTTTTGCCTTGGCAAAAAATGCAAAAGGGTGTGGCTTTTAATTAATGTTGAGTTGTTTGAAAGTGGTCCTGTGGTTATGGCACTAAACTTGGGCTTCTGGAGACTCATAGTTTCATCACTCACATCCCAGTGCAACTCCATTGGCTTCTGTGGGATTTACACTGTTGTGAGCGACAGGAGGATCTGGCTTCAGTTCCTGACTCTGCCACAGAATCCTTGTGAGACCTTGGGGGTTGTAACTTTATTTCTCTGTGTCTTAGTTCCCCATCTATAAAAATGGGGTTGATGATACTTCCTTGTCTGGCTTATCTATCTAGAATGTAAGCATTTGGAGCCCAAGAGCATCCCTTACTACCTGTGTGTACAGTGCCTGACATGATGCTGCCCTGAACTCATGAGTAGCCTTAACTTTGGCATTTCCTATCTTTTGAGTTCTTGATTTTGCAGTGTTAACCTTCTTTCAGTGTAGTCTTTTTTTTTTTTTTTTTTTTGATGTGTTGTACAGAATGAAAAAGGGAGGGAGGTCAGCAGTTCTGTTAGCTCAACATTGCAGTACATAACTGGAGAGGCTAATAGCACAGGTCCTGACTTCACCCTAGAAACTCAGAACCCCTCAGCCCGAACTCGTGTTCATGTCAGTGGTATTCTTGGACTAGTAATTTATTACCCCTCTGTTATCGTACCAGTCATACTTAGATACAGTTATGACTGCACATGTCCAGTCACACACAAGCTTTCACAAGAGAGTCTGTGTGGAATTACTCCCCACATTGGCTACGTGAGTCTTCTACGGTTGAGCTCAAGGAAGAACCTGAAAGCAACTCCATTATGCTTATGATAGGCCTGGCTAACACATGCAAAATAACTTCTGAGCATAATTAAAAAACTAAATCTATTGTGGAACATATTTTCCCTTTAGAAGTGTCCCCCTTCCCCACCTGAACAGCATTGGGCCAGATTACCTCTGAGTTGGTGTCAGGAGTTGATGGTTTATATCTTCCTGCTCTAGATGATCCCACTGTTGAGATTCACCTCAGATTTTGTCAGATAATTGCAAGGGCCCCAGTTACCACAGTATTGAAGTACCTCATACATTTCAATCTGTGTATCCCCAAACACTCCTGTGAGGCAAGGAATTATTCCCTAGTTACGGAGTGATAACAGAGGCACAAAGAGACCAAATCATACAGAAGTTTGTAGTAGAATAGGGAATTGAACCTAGGTTGCCTGACTTGTAGACTAGGGTTGTAACTATAGGACCAAGTTTCCTTTCTAATATAGTCACCCCACCTGTCCTCCTTTAGTATTTCTGCGTTAGCTTATGGCGTAGGCTTCATAGTAGCTTGGATGAGGAGTCAGTGCATCCCCCAGATGTCCTGACCGTGCCTCCTTCCCAGCCAAAGTCTCACACAGGGTGGCTGCACTGGCCCCCTGCCAACACCCTGTTGGAAGGGAAGTTGCAACCACTTTCCATCTCTGCAACCGGTGCACTTTCCATCTCAGGGGCCCTGCCTCTGCCAATGGAAATGAACTTGGTTGAACCTGGCCTATTGTCTATTTAAAAAAATAATCTTTCCGTGTCAGAGCAGTGACGTGACGAGAAATCTGATAGTCTCCAAGCCTCCTAACCCAGACCGACAGAAAGGAAATGAGTGGCTGTAAATTTTCTATTTCATCATGGTAAAGAGAAGATAATCCAAATATATACAGACCCCCTTAGCTATGGCCAGATTCTGCTCTTGCCAATCAGCAATTTTACACTGATGTAGCTCAATAAGCTTCAATGGAGTTGCTCCACAAGTTTACAAAGAAGTTATTAAGAAGGAGACAGTGTAGTCTAGGCAATGGATGTGTTTTCATCTCCTGTTATTTATTGTATGAGCTGTTACTATAAATATTCAGATGGAAGTGGCTAAGAGGAAAATTGAATGGTTTCTAAATTCAATGAGCCATTAAATAGGTTCTAATAATCTCTATAGAAGTTTAGAAGAGTTAAAAATGAGAAACAGGGCACTTGATTGTTACCAGACTCTCCTAGTAAATATCGTCAGAGGTTTATATGGTACATGCTCATGAAACACCTTCAAACAAAGAGATCAAGGGGAAAAAAATCAAGCAAAACACTTATAAATAAAGTGATGTTTAAGAGACAGTAGCTCTTTTTTGTGAAAATGATTGTGGCTGAACCTTTTTTAAATCACTTTCAAGTTTTTTTTTAAATAGGCAATAAGAAGCATAATCACATTTCTCATTAATAATACTCTGCAATGACATTATCTGTGGCAACATCATGGACTCTGAAGGGGGCACTCAGACTCTGGGCAGAATTTGGGGTTCTGTGTAAGGAATCCCTTTATCCCCTGCTGTAAAGCTGTCACCTCTGGAGTGGAATGGAGCAGATATTCTTTGTGTAATAGTGGCATTTAGGAGCCTCTTTTTGCATGGTACCATAGAAGCACATAGTGAGAGACAAAGCCCCTAAGACTTCACCATCTAAACAGACAAGACCAGAGTGGGAGGGAAAATAGAGAGACAGAGGTGAAGTGACTTGCCCAAGGAGGCAAAGCAGGTTGGGGCAGAACGAGATTAGAATGCAGGTCTCCTGACTCCCAATCCGCTGCCCTATCCGATAGACTAGGCTGCCTCCACTCCATCAGGGTTACACTACAGTTTGTAGGAGGGAAGCTGAAGACTAATTTCTCCATTTGAATTTATAGGGAGACTTTTAAGTGCTCTAGGCTGAGTGTAATTGTCAAAGTTGGAATTTGAGCAAATAGTGGCCGAATGTATCTGCTATCTTTTAAACCAATTTTCTCAGACTGTGTTCATGTTGCTTTAGTGTTCGCTTTCCACATATGTTTTCCACATATTTCTGACAGGAATGTTCCCTGGAACATTGAATTTTAAGCCAATATGGCAGAATAGATGGAGAAAGCAAATTTCAATTAATATTCATACAAATATTTGTACCAGAAATTTGATATTCTCAGAGTTTTACTCGTCCAGTCTAGGGACACATCAAGATGCCCAATCAAAGCAGCTTAAATAGCTCGTTAGGACTATCAAGTCTGTGAAGCAACGCTCCCAAAGAACAGTTTGTGAGCGATACAGTCTGACAGAGGTTTGCACCAAACATCTGCTGAATAATTCTGAACAATGAACATATTCCTGAGAGTTGCAGTCTGTGCGTAGACAACTTGGCCAACAAGAGAAGGGATAAATTTATCAAATTATTCGTTACAAACTATCAGTCCCGCTCTAGTCAAGGTCTTACACCTCTGAAAGATGGCACTGCCAGCAGCAGAATGCCCCTGACTGAGTGAAAAGCACCACTTGTGGAATCCCCAACACCACTTCCCGCATCATGTCGCTCTTTCCTGGAGATCTCTTAGCCAAAGGCTGTCCAAGTCTGACCCTCCTTACAGCCGATTATGATATTTGATGAGATAAATCAGAGCCTAAGGTGGTACAGCTGCAGGAAGCAATAAACAAATGATACATTCTCTCACCTTGTGTTAAGTAGATAAGAGGAGCTCATGTAACCTAGTTTTTGTGGCTTTAAAGCTTGTGCAGGAGGAAGTGAGAGGGCGGGAAAAAAAGAGATGCTTTATCTATACTGCACCTTCCTTGCCCTTATCGCCTTGTGAAACTGATAGACAGAGATCTACACCCCTAATCCCTGCTGAGTGAACAAAAGAGAACCAATATTTTTTTTTCCAAAACATTCGTAACAGAATTATGTAATCTTGCTGCATTTTATAAAAATGTGCAGGCTTCCAATGTCCTGTTGCATAGCTGTCACTGAAGACAGTGGAATAGCTGGGCCCATCGAGCCTGATTTTGTTTCAGGACCTACTAGGTGATACTGACACCCATGCAAATATTACTCCTGTTTTGTGTGTGGATGTACAAATCTTGCATAGAAGTGGATAGAGAATCATTTTACAGAAATTAGGATTTATGAGTATGCCATGGTAAGGCAGCTGGTGTGTTATGACTGCTGCATATGCTGACCAATATTGTCTCTTTTTTCCCCGTGTTTCCCCCATCTATTGCAACCCCCTGTTGTCTCTCATCTCATGCTTAGATTGTATAAACTCTTCAGGGCAAGGACTGTCTCTTTTCCCTGTATTTGTACAGTGCCTAGCACAGAGGGGCCCTGATCCATGACTAGGTGCTGCCATAATAATAATGATTAATATTGCAATGCATTTGCAAGTATGCAGTCAGATGCCTACTGAATATATTAGCAGTTACAGTAATGTTTAGTGCGCATTAGTGGCAACCAAGTCTGTTAATCAATTTCAGCTAAACGAAAATATTGGGCTTTATCCTGATCTCATTTACCTTGATTTTAACTCCATCGACGTGACTCCTGATTTACCCAGGTGTAAAGAAGATCAGAATTGGGACCAATAACTGATATGAATGTATTGACTTTTATCCAAAGATCCCAAAGTGCTTCACAAACTGTGTGTACTGAATCTACATGGATTACACATGCTAGAGATGAGCCCCGATCCTGAAATCAGTTCCAAGAAGGAAGGCCTGGAATTCCATTAACAGCAGCGTGACTCCATGTAGGCACAGGGAGTCTATCCACATGGATTTGAATACAAGATAGTGGCACGTATCATCTGTATCTATATATACACCCACAAACATGCAGGGATGAGTCACTAAAATATAGTCATTTTTGGGGTGGAAAGAAGCAGCCTTTAAAAGAATGTGCTTCAGCACTGTAAGACAATGTAAAAAATCCTTTCTCCAGCTGTTGGCACAAGAAGAATTGTAGGTAGGCAGATGTAATTGATGTGCTTGGAATTTAGCCAAGACACTGACACCAAGGCACATGCCTACTTTCCCTAAAAGTCCTGGGGGTATTTAAAGACACAAGTGGTCATGATCTCTGGTTTACCTCTTACCCAAAAAGTCAGGATCTTCATTAGAATAGTGCTCACTTGTTATAGTCCACTATAAAATAGGAAGAAGGTTTCCTTCACCCTGAGTATCTTTCCTTCAGCATCCAAATGGCCAGGAATTCATACAGAACAGATACTTCCATTATATGCCCCAGAACCATATGGGCAGCTGCTCTGTTGTCAAGAGTGCCATCAACTGTACGTTTATGTTTAGTGCCGTTCACTGTATGGAATCTAGGCAAATCATTCTGGTACAGCGGCTTGTTTGTAAGCTTAATCAAAGAGAAACTGGGGGGAGGAGGGCAGGGGGATGTACACTACTGAAATGATAGCCGGATTGGCCAGGAACAGATTCCCCCACCCTAGTTTAATTGACTGGGAGTGTATTTACAGTATTCTCCCCAATCTAGTTAACATGTATATGTGGGATTCAGCGAAAAGATTAACTCACTTCCCATGCCAAACAGAAATTGCAGCAGGTTTATGTAAAAGGATTTGAATTGTTTGCAAAGCCTTGGTCCTCTCACACAGGAATTCAACAGAGCAGTGCTTTCAATAATAATAACTATTTACAGTGTGCATATACAAATATCTCTCTCTGTATCCTCTCCCTTTCTCTCTCTGGTCTGTCATCTTGTCATGTCAGGACCTTTCCCCCCAGTGTATCTGTAACTATAATAATAGCCTTCTCATGCAGTTCTAGCTGTCACCTAGTGCATAACTGCATTTGGCAGGGCATTGCCTGTAATTAGATACAATGGGCTAGTTTTTCCATGTGCATTCTAAGCCCGGCCTGCAATTCACAACTTACACATGCAAAGCCATGTGTGCAACACAAGTGGAATGTTTTTTGAGATGTACAACTGAAGAATATAGTGCAATTGTGCATCACGATTGATGTGTGTGGATGAGCAATTGTGGGTGCCTAAATCCCTGTTTGCACACTTAAGACTTGCTCCTGCAAGGTGCTGAAGGACCTTGCTTCCCATTGGAGCACTCAGAGCCATGCAGGATCAGGTCCTTTGGAAATCTAGCTAGGTGTTTCAGGATTCTCCATTCCCTAACCATGCAAATCCCTCGCATGTTTGGAAACACAATTTGCACCCCTCTGTTGAAGAAGAAAGCGTATCCCTAGGCTTGCCCATTCCTCTGTGCTACCTCATTTGGGGGTTCAGTGAGTTTTCTGTACTTTACAGGACTCCTGTTGAAAATGTATGTGTGTGTATGTTGCAATAGCCTGTTACACATGCAAATACACCTTTTGTGCCAGATTTTCAGCCAGGCCTCCACTTGCATCTTCACTTTGCAGGTACTAACACGTAAGTGTGGGCAAACAGGGGGCTGAGTATTGAACACTCTCAATTCAGCCATATCTTGGTGAAAATGTAACCCTATCTGCTCTTATTATATATAGAGATGCAAATTCTGCAATGATCAACACCAGAGCCCCAAATGCCTAGCTGGAATTAAGTGCAGAAGAGAAGATTTGCTTGACTTGCTCAGGGCAAGTTCTGGAAGCAGTAGCCTGTTGCTACTAGTTGGTGTCCTGTCTCATAAACTCTGACCCCAGAGCCTCGCTGATGAATACTTTGTGTAATTTCCCCTGCTCCTTCACTCAGACTTTTAACTCCAATCCTACAGAGCTGCGTTCTACAGATGAACTGAGAGCTACAAGGGTTGTAGAAGATCTGAGGAGTAATGTACCTTATCCCTAATTGAAATGAACACTTCAGCCCGCATGTTGGCACTCCTGGTCTTATAAGAGGTTCTCCTTTCCCAACCCACTCTCCTCCCAGTACCTTATTTATTATAAAGATTCGCCCACGCTGCAAAGTTGATTTGCAGCTCCCTCAAACTGGGGACTGTTTGGGGCTGGGGCTAGGGTTGCCAGTTTTGGTTGGTTGTATTCCTGGAGGTTTCATCACGTTAATTAAAGATTAATCTTTAATTCCTGGAGACTCCCGGACAATCCTGGAGGGCTGGCAACCCTAGCTGGGACTCTGGCTTGGCCCATTTTAATATAGAGAACAGTTTATGAAATTTGATCCCTACCCTCCAAAAACATGGGGGTGTTCCAATCTATGGTATAGGGTCGGCCCCATTACATAGGGATAATGGACTGCCATTGTGGATCCAGTTTTCTATCCCAAGCCCATTTTACAGCATGGCATTGTCTGTATCTCTGGTTTTGATTCAGCCCCATTATATAAGGACTGTTGAGCTGATCCAAATTCATATCCCAAATCCCCAAACAGCATGGGGGAGTTTGTATTCAAGGTTTCGGTTCAGCCCAATTATAGGGACAGGCACTGCCGATCCAGATCCTAATTTGTCTCCTAAGCCCCAATATGGTTTGGAGCATGTTTGACTCTGGCAGTCCCATTAGAGGGACAGAGGATGTCAAATGGGATCCAGGTTCATATCCCAAACCCCCATATGGCATGGAGGGGGTCAGATCCAGATTTCTGGTTCAGACCCATCTCTAATTTATTATTTGGGGAAAATCCAAAACCCCACAAACTGGCAGCAAAGTTTTCTGCTTCCTCTAATCTCCAGCTTTCCTCTCCCTTGAAGATTGTTGCTGAGCCAAATTTCCTAATAAGGTCCTGAAGCCCCCTCTTGAGAGCCATCCAGTCTCTCTCTCTGTGTTTGCAGAGGGGCTGTCTCTCTTATAGAAAACCTGTAAAGACAATTTCTGGCGCAGAGCCCCAAAGAAATCAGACAGAAAGAGAACCAGCTCCCTGGTTCTACAGGCTGCATATATGGATGCTAATAGTCACTTATGATTACGCTTACATTTCTACATTTAAGATCTGTTAATAGAAATATGCAAGCTCCTTGTTACCTGTGAAAAGACATGGCTCTATCCTGCTAATTTATACTGGGGCTAGTAGAGGAAAAGTGGTATGAGGTCTGATTCTGATCTCACACTAGTTTTATACCAGTGTATAGCCATAGGCCCAGATTCTTGGGTCTGGTCTATACTACCCGCCTGAATCGGCGGGTAGAAATCGACCTCTCGGGGATCGATTTATCGCGTCCCGTCGGGACGCGACAATCGATCCCCGAATCGGCGCTCTAACTCCACCAGCGGAGGTGGTAGTAAGCGCCGCCGACAAAAAGCGGCAGAAGTCGATTTTGCCGCCGTCCTCACAGCGGGGTAAGTCGGCTGCGATACGTCGAATTCAGCTACGCTATTCACGTAGCTGAATTTGCGTATCTTAAATCGACTCCCCGCTGTAGTGTAGATGTACCCTTGGTTAGAGCCATGCAGTGCCTGTGAGTGGTTGATGGTAAACAAAGGTAGCATTTACTTTTCCCAGCTACCCTGGGATGTAACAAGAGACAAGGAATGAGGGCTTATGGGTTCTAGTCTCAGTTCTGCAAGCTTATTTATGTGACTTAACCTTAAAATGGACCTACTAATACTTATGTACTAGACAGAGGTGGTATTAGATTTAATCAATGCTTGTAAACTGACGGGAGACCCCTTTAGTTAAAAAGCATTGTAGAAATGTTAAATTATGATGGTTAACGGTTTGTTAGCCCTCAGGGTTGGTGGAAAAGAGACTTGTTTCTTCACACAACAATTGATTTGTAGATTCCAGGACCAGAAGGGATCAATGTGATCATCTAATCTGACCACCTGTATAACATCCAGTGTAGTCTAATAGTTTTAGCAAAGGATTAGGAGTCGGAGTAAAATGGCTGGGGAGTAGCGGGAACCCTAAAAATCTAAGTAAGAAATGTAGAGTAACCTCTTCCCCACCAAAAGAGAAAATACCTCCTACAGTAATTTAGGGCTCACTATAACCTGGAAACCGGAGCCATTTGCAAGGACGACCCTCAGTGGGTTATTAACCTCAGTCTCAGGAGGTGAATGTTAACACATCCATTCTTCTGTTAATTAATTAGCTGAAATATGCACGCATACCTCGGATGCCAGCTTGCAAAAAGTAACATGAATTTTGATTAAACGTAATCCCAAGTGAGATACAGCAGGAGCTAATGCTATGTAGATACCAAAGGACGGTTTGCAAACATTCATTCTGACAAGCTGACGTGATCTGATTCTGCTGCATATGTATTATTGCACTGAAGTATGTGGAGATAATTCAGCTACAATGTAAAAAATAATAAAGTTTGTGTCCCATGTTTCTGTGTGGAGCTTTTTCAGTGGAGACAGACGTAGTTTTAAAAATAGTGCATCTCACATGAAGCAATATTGCATAAGTCCTATCTGTGTTTTTTGACCCTTTTATTATAAACGCGATATAGGTTTGTATACACTTATAAGAGAACCATATATTTCTGCTACAAAGCGTTGGTGAAGAAAAGCTGATTTCTTGTGCTCAGAACACACCTTTCCCAAACAGTTGATGTACAACAGGTGGATGCAAAAAGCTTATCAATCTCTCCCAATGTTATTTCCTGTCATAACTTTGCACAACAAAGGAAGTTTATATCTTTGACAAACCTTGGCATTGTGAAATGTACCGCGATTCCTTTAGAGGAGCCCTTTTAATCCTTTGGCAAACTGAAGCCGGTGAGATAGGGGAAAAATTACAGCTGGTGTTGTTAACTACAATATTATCAGCAGCGGGCTGTGTTAGCCCCTGCACCAATGCAGAACTCAGCTGAATTCAGTGGGCAGGAGTCCACAGGAGTGGATCCAATTGCAGAACTGGGAGCTAATCTCACGTACAATAAAACAAAGGGACAATCAAAACAGCGGAGGGAGGAGGGGGAAGTTAGGAATCCCAGTAATAAGAAGAGGTGGTTACTCAGCAAATACCATGACTGAACCAAAGCCAATGTGTTCAGAGTTTGATTTAAAAAAAAATGCTTCAAAATGTCCCCCTGCCTCTAAATAAAATGTCTTTGGTTTTATTCACGTCTTGTGTCTATCATGGTGGAAGTGGGGAGAGTTTGAGGGAACGAAGGGTATGTAAGAAAAATAGTATATACACCCCACCTCCTACCCACTGTCTCTCTTAAAGATACAGGCATCTGATGTGACTGAATGAAGTAATAAAGGATATTTTGGAAGGAGTACTGGTACTTCACATTGAAGTAAGTGAGAGAGCACAGACCCAATGGAGGGTTATCTTCACACACAAATTGGTCCAACTTAACTGAATTAGTTTCTAAATATAGTTAAATCAGTGCAACTCCCTCAGTGGCTAGTATCAATTTAGCTTCATTGAGTTGGTTACCAAAATTAAGCTATATCGTATAAGATGCTCTTCAGCCAATTTAAATGTGTCCACACCAGGGGAGTGCACTGATTCACCAAAGAATTTTTAGAAACCAGTTTAGTTAAATCATTGCAATTTGTGCGTGTAGACCAGGCCTGGGGAGAGAAGATGACCCGGGGCCAGCTCTTCAAAGGTATTTAGGTGCCTAACTCCTAAATACCATTGAGGATGTGGGCCTCGCTCCCTCCGATGTATTGAAGATGCCCAGACAGTATGGTGATGGGCAGCAGTGTAAACCTGTAAGATAGAGTTCCTCCTCTTCTTTCTGTGCTATCTGGAGATGACTGAGTGAACTGCCAGTGTGATGAGGCTGGCATTAGGCAGCTTTGACGTACTTTTGACTCTTACGGAACAAAGCTCTTTGGTTCCATTCTCTATAGCTTCGCAGCGGAGGAGTTTCACTTGTGAGTTTCATTTACATAAACTGTGTGTCAAGCGAACAGCAAACCTTTTATTTCAAGCTATAGCTGTTGGGTAGCAATACAGGCACAGCTTTAAAAAAATTAAATTAAAATACTTTATTGGAGGAAACACTGCCACAAATCCCCTTCTTCTGATCTGGAAATGCAACCTCTTAAAAATTTGGTGCACTGACAATATTTCCTTTATGTTCTGGGAAACATAAAGCATTGCCTAAAAATAAGATGTAGAGCACAGACAGTCTGCTTTTCACTGCATTATTTCCTCCAGGAGTTTTTCTTGGATATTGCTTTAGTATATTTTAATAATAGGACAATATTTCTTTACAGGGTGCATAATTCAATTAAACATATTCACAAGACAGTCTGCTTTAAAATAAACATATTCTTCAGATCCACGGTCAGAAAAGAAAATGTTTTGCTTTGCAGATGACAGCTAATATGCATTAGCCAGAAGCCTGCTGCTAACCAATATAACACAAAATCTACTATAAAGTGGTACTGAAGAACCAAGGGGGAGGGATAGCTCAGTGGTTTGAGCATTGGCCTGCTAAACCCAGGGTTATAAGTTCAATCCTTGAGGAGGCCACTTAGGGATCTGGGGCAAAATCAGTACTTGCTCCTGCTAGTGAAGGCAGGGGGCTGAACTTGATGACCTTTCAAGGTCCCTTCCAGTCCTAGGAGATAGGATGTCTCCAAAAGAGCCCATCACATTCACTTAGAAATATGGGTACATTACACCACCTTTTGATATTCCTTTGGGGAAGTTCTATGGCCTCTGTCATACAGGAAGTCCAAGGAGATGATCAGAAGGGTCCCTGGCTTTGAAATCTATGAATCTGTGTTCCTCTGCAAGACAAGGCATTGTGATTTAGCAAACAGGGTGCAGGGAAGAGTTTCCAGCATATTATATTTTAAATGAGTTGTTCCCCACTTGTGCCGTTTAACAGGTCAGGATTTGTGTTTGATGTGCTGCAGCTGCATAAGGGACTGATAAAGGGGCTTGGTTCTGCTCTGATGTCAAAAGTCTCATTGGCTTCAGTGGCAATAGACTCAAGGCCTAAGATCCTTGAGAACTTCAGGGGATAATGCAGGCAGGAGAGCGGCAAAAGCGCCTCTGCAAGGGCCCCCTAAATGGCTTCCCTTTAGGCACGTGTTGTGGACAACAGAAGGTCCTTGTTTAGTAATGAATAAAAGGCCAGCAGTTTTGCTTCTCCACAGCCAGATTTTTAAGCCATAATTGGCTCTTGTAACACTGCCAAGGTAAAGGCAGAGGGCCACGGCAGGGAAGCCTGACACTGCAAGTGAACTGAAACTAAATATAGCTCTCATGCAGTTTAAAAAAACACACACACATCAAAGCAAGGAGCTGCCCGTCCCCATCCTTGTCTCTTGCAATGGAAGAAAATGAGAAAATGACTATGATAACATACGTGTTTTAACTGCAGAGTTGCAGGCAAAACAATGAAGCATTCTAAGAGCAGCTGTGGCTGGTAGTGATTAAAGATCATTATGTGCCAAACAGTTTGAGACAGAATCCAAACCCTGTTGAAAATGAAGTTCTTGCACAGAGGAATCAAAGGCAGAACGTCAGGGTTCTTTGTGGGCATTTATTCTGGTCTGAGTACAGCTGAATATGAGATTTTGACAGGAAGCTGTAGTGCGCACGCATATGTATAGAGTGATCAAAATGATTTGGAGCTGCATTCTGAGATTATATCAGTTCCCAAAACAGTAACAGAACTATCTCATGCAGGCTGTTTCAATCGCTTGGTACTAAGCAGTAACTCCTTTTTCAACAAGAGTGTTGTCTGTTCGGAAACACAAGTCTCATTTAATGCTGAAACGTTAGCCAAGAGCCAGTGTGGTAAATTTGGACTGAGCTTTGAATGATTTATTTGGGTGTGGCAGGTATTTGGTTAGTATTTCCAGGGAACGAGATGTCATCAACAAACTCAGGCCGTATTTGCAAAAGGCAGAGAGCTGCAAATATGGATTCAATTGGGTTTCGGAAGGTATTTTTTTTAAAGTAGTGTTCAGTAACACTCAGAGATAATTGAATATAAACTACGTAGGGATGAGAGTGGAAAGTTAGTGATGGAGATAGTTCTTGTTGTTGAGGAGTAGCTATAAGCTCATGCCACAAAATTTGGATCCATATTTTGATCTCCTCTAGGTTCAGGTTTGTTCAGATCTCCAGGTTTGGTGTAGACCATTATTCAGGTAGGGGCTTTTGGGGAAATTTGGGTTTGGGTTCAGATTTCAAATAACTCTTCTTGTCATCTGATGACCTAAATGAATTCCTCAGTTCAGTATTCACCGCAGAAGCGGAACCACAAGTGAAATGGAGTTAGCAGTGCCAGAGTGGGAAAGTAAAATAGTTAAACTGGAAGCTTTCATAGTTTTGCATTTCTATCACACCTTTTATTCCAAAGGATCAAGTACTTCACTAAAATCAGCCCCACTGAATGCAGTCGGACAATCATCATCATCATGTTCCTATTACGACTCTGGCACTTAGGGCAGTGGTGAAGCTCCTCTACTCCTGTCTGTTTCTGGCAAGTCTTTCAATGATTCCCCAGCTGTGCCCCAGGTTTTTCAGGTCGGCTTCCACAACTCTTGGCCATGTTGTTTTCGGGCGGCCTCGTTTTCGCTTGCCTTCAGGCGTCCATGTTATTGCTACTCTGGTGATGGAATCACTTTCCATCCGAAGCGCATGAGCGATCCCTCTCCAACACCTCCTGGCAACAGGGCTGTCCCTAGACATTGTGGTGCCCTACACAGCACCCCCGTAGGGGGGGGCATCCCCAGGCCTCTGCAGGGGGGTGGGAGGGGTTGCGCCCAAGGTCTGTGGAGGGCAGGAGCAGGCTTGGGGGGCAGAGAGGAAACTGCCCCCCAGCACTCACCGGTGGAGCAGAGCAGGTTGGGGTCTTGCCGCTCCACTTTCTGTCGCCCGGTGATTGCAGTGCAGGCCCGACCCTGCACTCATGGGGCGGCGGGAAGTGGAGTGACCTGGCCCCAGCCTGCTCCGCTCTGCTCCCCTGGCTCCCAGCCTTGGGACTTGGGGGGCAGAGGGGAACCATCCTCCAGGACTCACTGGCGGTGCAGCTGGGAGCCGGCGGAGCGGGCTGGGGCCAGGTCACTCCACTTTCTGCCGCCTGGTGAGTGCAGGGCAAGTCCGACCCCGCTGCAGTCTCCTGGGATGTAGCTCAGGCAAAGGGGTGAGTGGGGGCGGAGCAAGGGTTTTGGGGAAGAGGCGGGGTGGGAGTGTAGCAGAGGCGGAGGCTATGGGGAAGGGGTGTAGTGGGTGCGGGCCAGGAGGGGGACAGCTTTCCTGGCCCACTCAGCTGGTTGGAGGATTGGGCTGGCCGCTGGAGCAGCACGTAGCTGCGTAGGGCACCAAGAAATTTGGAGCAATTTGGCACAGTGTCAATAGATCTTGGTTTGAGAAAATACAACACCAAACCCAAACTCAAGATTTATCAGAGCTGCGTACTTTCAACACTACTTTATAGTGCAGAATGCTGGGGAATGAGAAAGTATGACATGTCCAAACTGTCTTCATTCCATACAACCTGCCTCAGAAAAATCCTCCGTATCTTTTGGTAGAACAATAGGGAGAGGTTAAATATGTCCAAGGACACAGGGTAAGCCTTTGCACTTATGTTATGGGATCTTTAACATCCATTAAGAACCTTCATTTCTAATGTCACGTCCAGAGCCACACTCAGAATAAACTACATGGAACATCTTAATGTGGCTACTTTGGGAGTATAAGTGACTGAGTTGACCCTGTGTGGACTGGAATAAAAGGCTTCAGTGAACCAAGATATCCTTAACCTAATGCATTCAGTGTCTGGCATAGATTAATTATCCTGGATTTTTGAAGGGAAATACTAAGGTAAATAGCAGGCTTTCAGTGGATAGAGCTTCTGCTGGGTTTATTCTCCTCTTTTACTGGAAAAACCGTGTTTGAAAATCATGTCAGCTTTCTGCATGTGATCAGTACAGAACTGTCCTCTCTCAAAATCTGCCCTCTAATTTTCATAGGGATTCTACATTCATGCTTCTGTCAAACCTGGCTAATGTTTTACCCAGAGATGGAATTCTATCTAAGCATGTATGTAGCTACCTTGTGCCTTCAATTGAAAATGGGGCAGGCTTCCCAGTCATTTTTCTACTGGACATCGCTAACAAGACGTGCCAGATATCAGCTCCCCTACTTTGCTTTTGTACAGCATCCCCCGCATCCGATTGTATGCTCTTGGAGCAAGCACTTGTCTGTGAATTTCCTACTGTACTCATGGGCACTCTAAAATACATAATAATAGTAAACCTAAGTGTGTACAGATTTGTTCCAATGTGAAAGAACAGAACCAAGGAGGATTCACGTTAAGTGCAAACCTGCATGCTTAATGTTCGCTGTGGAGAGAAGCTTATAAAGATTTTAATAAGGGTCAGGGTTCCAAAGCAAGTATAGCGGGGTAGTCACCTGCTCCTGCCCTGAAGGGCTTGAAATCAGTCCTGGGAGAGGGCTGAGACAGCGAGAGGGCTGCTGCTAGGAAAGCAGCAAGCCTCCGCGGATTGGGGAAACAGCCACAGCTGTGGCCACGCCCCAATCAGGCCACAGCTGGCCTGTGTAAAAAGGCCAGTGGGCCAGAAGCACAGACAGTCTCTCTCTGCCTTCAGAGAGAGAGGGGCCTGGCTGCTGGGAGCTCCAGGTGCCTAGAGTGAGGCAGGGCTGGGGAAAGGCCAGAGGGGCTCTGGAGCTCCAGGCTGGCAACTCCCCAGGCTGCAGGGCCTTGTCCAAGGCCCCATAGAGGCACTGGGTTGCAGAGAGAGGCAGCAGGTCTAGACCCAACCTTGCCTATGATGAGTGGCTGACACTGCAGTCTGCCCCAGGGCGTGGGGGCTAGTTGGTGACTGGCAGTAGCCTATGACTGAGGCGAGGTGGGGGTTCCCCGGGGAGACCCTGAGACTGAGGGGTGTACAGCCAGGGGGCAGCACCCAGACAATGAGGCACCGGGTCTGGGAGGGACATGGGGGCCAAGCGAAAGTGGGACACCGGCCTGCAGAGGGTGCTCCAATGGCTGGAGAAGAGCTACTTCCCGATGACCAGCAGGAAGTGTCGCAGGGGTGAGTCACACATCGCTACAGCAAGGTAGCCCCCTGCCAATTGCAGCATGAGTAAATAGGGAAAGAGGGCAGGGAGCAGAGCTGGGAGAAGTTTTTGAGATAAGCATTTTTCAATGAAAAATGCAGATTTGGGTTGACCAAAACATTCCGTGAATTTGTCCTGAATTTGCCAAATTGCTTTGGTTTAAATAAATAAACAAATAAATAAATTAATTAAATGTTTCCTTTTGACACTTGTTTTATTTTTTTTATTCAAAATGACTCTTTGTTTAGAATTTTTGTTCAGTTTTATTTTATAAAAGAAAAAATGTCAAAAACTAAATTAAATGTTTAGTTTCAGGTCGAACTAAACATTTTGTTCGACCTGAAACAATTTTTTTTTTCAGTTTGTAAAATTACTGAAATTTTTTTGGGTTCAGGTCAACCCAAAACAAATATTTTTTTCAAATTATTTGATTCATCGAAAAAATCAGTTGTATAGCTGGGAGTCAATCTCCCTACTGGGACCCTTTGCCAAAGCAGGTCAGAGTAAACTCCCACCTGTTCAAAGAGGGGAACTTGGGAACATTATTTGCTGGAGCTCCACGGTCTCAAGGGGGCATGGTCAGCTGGCTTTGGGAATCAGCTAGACTTGCACCATCCAGTCACTTAGAACTGTTGATGTAAGCTGCCTTGTGTTGACCTAGTTGCACATGTGTCTACACTTAAATTTGTCTCTCACCGATGTAAGCTCTCTATTATGCCAACCTAGTAACAGCACCTCCCCGAGTGGCGTTGAGTAATGGTTGATGCACTGAGGTCAATGCAGCGTGGGTGTAGATAGACACTATTACCTATGTTGACCCTAACAGTCCTCCAGCAGCTGTCCCACACTGCCCAAAGCTGATTACTCTGGTCATAATTGTTAACTCCGTTGCCCAGAGGTGTCACAGACTGGAAGTCCCTCCCCACCTTTAAAATCCCAGGAATTTTTTTAATGCTTTTTCCTGATTGTCCATCTTGGTGAGCACAACTACTAGTTCTCCGTTGTTGTGTGTGACTGCCCGGTTGATCATGCCAACTACCGTGCTCTAGACCATTCTGGCCTGAAGTAGAGGCTGTGCAAGCACAATTACTGTAGAAACATGGACATCTATGAGCAAATTTTTTTATTTTTATTTTAATTTAAATGGCACAGGGGACATAGGCGCCGACTCCATGGGTGCTCCGGGGCTGGAACACCTACAGGGAAAAATTGGTGGGTGCTCTGCACCCACCGGCAACTCCCCGCCCAGCTCGCCTCTGCCTCGATCCCTGAGTGCGCTGTGTGCCCACTTTTCCCCCCTAGCTCCCAGGGCTTGCGCAGCAAAACAGCGGTGTCCTGCGGGCCGTAGTTTTCCCACCCCTGGGCTAGCAAAATACGGGCCCAGGTTGCTTCTGGATGCCAGAAGCAGCTGTGCTCACTCTGCCTCTGTTACCCTCAGGAGTGAGATATCAGCTAACATCACCACCGCTGTGGAAAACGGTGCCAGTACTCAGTGTCATTGCCCTATACTCAATTTCATCCAACTGAGCAATTCCTGCCCCATTTCCCTCACCCTGGTGGCCCATTCCCACCATGGCTGGTGTTGTGAGTGGTGTCGTGTACAGGCACTCTGAAGCAGAAATGTCAATAAGCACATCTTGTTTAAAACTTTAGGGTAGCCAGGGAAGGGAATTTCGAATCCTAACTTTTGTTTTCCATTGTGAATATACTGAAAATGGTACCTTTGTAGCTGCTGCCACTGTGGCCTTGAGGGGTTCCCCCTCCACACCCACGGAACACCTGCGCCAGATAAGGAGGAGACACAAGAGGACTTGGGGTGACATGTTAAGTGAGATCCTGCAAGCCAGCTCTGCATCAGACTATTAGCAAAGGGTCTGGAGGATGAATATTGCAGAATGTACAGAGAGGGAAAGAGCAGAAAGGAAAGAGATCCAGGATTCCCCGCAGGAAAAGGAGAAGGAGATGCACCAGGGCTTGCCTCCCTTTGCAGTCCATGGAGAACTGTAGTAGAGAACCTCCCTACACCTCTCCCCCAAACATTACATGTGGCATCAGGGGTCACATCCCTACCTCTACCACTCCACTCCGGGGGACACTATAGACAACCACAGTTTCACATACACTGGCCTCGGTTGTTGTATGTGTAGGTAAAATGGACATGAATGTTCTTTCCCCTTAAGTTCTGTTCCATGAATTTATTAAGTTTTTAATGTGTCTCTTTTAACTTGTATGGATTTTTCTTTACACTCATTTTATTACTGAATAAAATTCTATTATTTGGAAAACAATCCATCTTTATTAGTTCAAAACATATGCTGCAGAGGGCCTAGCAGTTCCGAATGCACCTGCTTACTTGTCCCTGTAAAGCGTGACAGCTCATCAGATCAGTGACAAGCACTGTGTAATAATTATAAACGAACAGCAAGCACCACAAATTTCCTAACAGGCCTCAAAACATCAGGGCCAGGGAGAGCACAGCACACCACAGTGCATTACTGTGGCTGGCTGTTAAAGTGCCCTTGCAAAGCCTCCCTGAAGCCTATGGCTTCGCTTCGAGCACTTGTGTCTGGTGGGTCAAACTGAGCAGACAGCAACTCCAATTCCACCCTCCACCTCCACGGCAACTTTTCCTCTTTACTTTACGGATATTATGCAGGATACGGCAGGCAGCTATAACCATTGGGATAACTTTCTCACTGAGATCCAATCTGATGAGAAAACAACGCCAGAGTCACTTCAGTCTACCAAAAGCACATTTAGCTGTCATTCTTTCCCTGCTGAGCCAATAGTCGAATCTTTCCTTGGTGCTGTTGTACAGCATCGTGAGCCAGGAAAGCAAGGAGTAGACGGGGTCCCCCAGGGTCACTATTGGTATTTCAACATCGCCAGTGGTAATCTGCCGGTTGGGAAATAAGGTGCCTGCTTGTAGCTTTCTGAACAGCCCTGTGTTATTAAAGATGCGAGCGTCGTGCTCCTTTCCAGGCCAGCCAACGTTGTGAGTGAAGTGTCCCCTGTGATCCACAAGGGTTCGCATAACCACAGAAAAATCTCTCTTTCTGTCGATGTACACTGTGGCAAGGTGGTCTGGTGCCAAAATAGGGATATGTGTGCCATCTATCACCCCACCACAGTTCAGGAACCCCATTGCTGCAAATCCATCCATTATGTCCTGCACATTGCCAAGAGTCACAGTCCTGCCTAGCCGGAGATGAATAATGGCCCCCACAGTGGATTTTACAACTCCAAAATTGTTTCCTACTGACCCGAAGCAATGTGGCATTGCAAATTTCCACAGTATGATCACCACTTGCATCTTCACTGTCAGTGCAGCTCTCATTTTTTTGTCCCAGTGCTGGAGGGCTGGGGCGAGCTCAACACGCAGATCCAGGAATATGGCCTTCTGCATCTGAAAGTTCTGCAGTCACTGCTTGTCGTTCCAAATCTACATTCCACGGTGATCCCACCAGTCAGTGTCCATTTTTCAGGCCCAGAAGTGGCATGCCACCACTTGCAGCTGTTCTGTGAAAACCACCAACAATCTTGAATTAGTTCTCTCTTGTCCCACAGCTATTTAGCCTTCAGGAAATCATCCTGTTCTCCGCGATTCTTCTTGCAGCTCTGCAGATAGTGGAGGATCGTGCGTCCTGTGCAAATGACAATAGTGCAGAGCTGTGCAGGCTCCATGCTTCTGTCAGAGAGGCTGGACAGCGCGGAGGGCCTCAGTAGAGAGGGCATGGAGGGTCAAGTGCCCCCCAGATTGGCCTGCTGCAGGAGGGAGGCCGAGCATGCCGGGGGGGAAGATGGGACTCTGGCTCGCTTGGCCTCTGTCCCTGGCAGCTGGGATAGCAGCAGGCAGCCCTCCGCCTGGGCCCGGCATCCGGGGGCAGGAGCTGAGAGAGAGCCGGAGCCACCCTCCCTCCCTGGCATGCTTGGCCACCATTCCCCAGCAGCTTAGCCCGGGTAGGGAGCGAGCTGCTGCTACCTCCCAGCCAGGCTCTCTCAGGCAGAAGTGTCTCCGTCCTGCTCCCCACCCAGCTGCCAGAGAGAGCAGCCAAACTTGCCAAGCGGGAGGTGCAGGGAGAGAAGAACAGAGGCCCGCCACAGGTAACGTGGGGCAGAGAGAGCATGGCAGCGCAGGGCGGGGGTGTGTGTCATCCCCGCCCTGGGCAAAGGAGACACATGAAGTGGGCACGTGTTCTCCCCTTTAGATGTCACCCCCAGCGGCGGCTCCAGGCACCAGCGCTCCAAGTGCGTGCCTGGGGCGGCAAGCCACGGGGGGCGGCCTGCCAGTCCCTGCGAGGGCAGCAGTCAGGCAGCCTTTGGCAGCATGCCTGAGGGAGGTCCGCCGGTCCCGCGGATTCAGCGGCAATTCGGCGGCGGGTACGCCGAAGCCGCAGGACCGGCGGACCTCCCGCAGGCATGCCACTGAATCTGCGGGACCAGGGACCTCTGCAGGCAGGCTGCCAAAGGCAGCCTGCCTGCCGTGCTTAGGGCAGCAAAAAAGCTAGAGCCACCCCTGGTCACCCCTCCAGTATGGGCAGGCACGAGACGTCATTTGGTCTAATTTTGGTTTTTGAGTTTCGTGTGCGGGTGCCGGGTGGTGTTGGTGGCCTGTGATATACAGGAGGTCAGGCTAGATGCCCCGATGATCTCTTCTGGCCTTAAACTCCATGACTCTAAGAGACTGATTTGCAGACTCGCTATATTAGAAAGACTGGCCATTGGGAGGGAATTGTCTATGCAACTCTCCTCCCTGGGACAAGCCAACCGTATTTATCTGTGCAGTCTGCCCCTGCTCTGCCCCTCAGCTGCAGTAATTGTGAAAGTGCCTCTCACTGGGGAAGTATTTCAAGGAACGACACAATTCAAGATGGAGGAGGCATCCTGAAGGCTATAATATCCTAAGGCAATGGTGTCACAGGCTTGGCCCACAGACTGGGCCTCGGGACTTGGTGTATTGATGTGCCCAGCGTGGCATATTTGGATCCTAAGGAACCTAAGCTGCAGTGGCCATATTCTGTGCAGCTCCATGCGTGACACTTCAGGCCAGTGAGAAGGAGTCGCTGTCTTCCCCCTCAGGGTGACCCAGAGTAGTGTAGAGGCTGGGGAGGGGGCAGGATCCTATACCTCGCAGAGGGAACAAGGGGCATCTTGGGGGTTCTAGGACCCGGGGGTGACGGAGGACCCATGCGAAAGAAACTAGTGGAACCAGAGGCTGTCACAGGCTAACTGTGGGGCAGAGAACCAGAGGCTTTTCCTGGGGTTTGGTGAAAGGAGCATGAGAATCTGAGGCAGCCCAGGGGAGGGAGGGTTGTTGGGGGAGACAGGAGCAACCTGGAGCAGCCGCCCCTATTCTGCCCCCACTTCCCATTAACCCAGTTTATGTGCCACCCCATGAATCAGTCCTGCATTTGAGTCAGGTTGCATCCTTCCTTCCTGCCCCTTCACCCTGCCTCGGCAGCAGGAGATGGAAGGAGCACTGAGAGCACAGGAGAGGCAGTCAGCACCCTTTCTATTCTAGCACTGCAGGAACCAGCTGCATGAAATGTCCTGCTCAGGCCCTGAGCCCTGCTGAATGTGCGAGATCCCAGCAGAATGTATGAGTGCCACGCCCCATACATGACACTTGGCCAGTCTGTCTAAGCTTCAGCTAGGAGTTGTATTATTTGTATTTATTGTAGTGCTCAAAGGGTATCGTCAAGATTGGGGCCCCATTGCATGTAGGCGGATCTAGCTATGAGTCGGCAAATTCCTATAGACACTACATGAGAGGTGGGTTTTAAGGAGGGCTTGGAAGGAGGTTGGGGTAGTGGCTCTACAGACTTGTTGGGGGCAGGTGTTTCATGTATATGGGGCATTGTGGGTAGAAAGCACAAAGGAGTTTGTTGAAGAAGCAGGGCCGGCTTCAGGCACCAGACGAGAAAGCACGTGCCTGGGGCGGCACATTGTAAGGGGCAGCATTCCGGCCAATCTTGCGGCGGCCAGCCCAGTCCTGAAGGGGCACGGACCCCGAAACCCGGGGGGGGCAGGAACTAGTGATTCCCGCTGCTCATCGTGCCGCCGGGCTCTCTGGGACTCGCCACTCCCCGCCGCCTGCACCGGCCTCCGCCTCCCGCGCCGCTCTGAGCCCGGCCGAGCCACCTTTAAAGGAGCGGCTGAGCGAGCACCTCCTGCAGCCCCCGGGCACTGGAAGGAGGAAGAGTTCTGCAGCAGCCCGGCGGGCAGCGGTGGCAGGGACGGTTCTGCGGCGGCCCGGCAGGCACCGGAGGGGCGGGCCCCACTGATCCTGGTGCCGTTTGCACTGTGCCGAGTCTTGCTGCAATGCCGGCACCACGCGGAGGTCGCAGACCCCAGCCAGAGCTGCCTGTGTCGGCCCCCTTGGAGCCTGCCCGGCCAGGAGAGGCACCCCAAGGCCGGAGGGGGGAGTCCCTCTCGCCCGGCTGCAAGCGGACTGCAGCTCCTGGCTGCCCACGGGTGGAGGGAGCGGGCGGGTGCCGCCCTTCACCCCTCTGCAAGCCGCCTTGACCGCCCTCCACGCGCTCCCTACGGCTGCCGGTTTTTTTTTTTTGCTTTGGCAGTCCGTCCGCCTTTTTTTTTTTTTTGCCTGGGGCGGCAAAAAAGCTAGAGCCGGCCCTGTGAAGAAGTGAACAAACAGGCAATTGAGGATGGCATAGTATGCAGGCTAGAGGAGATGCAGGAAGGGTTAGTGGGAGAATGATGCACTAAGACATGAAAATGGATAAATAGGGAGGGGCTAAGTTGTGACAGGTCTATAGGTAAGGACAGGAAGCTTGTATCTGATGCGGTGTAGAAGGAGTAGTCAGATCTGGCAAGCACTGAGACAATAAACAGAACCCCCAATGCCAGTTGTGTAGTTGCTTTTCTGGGCAGCACTGCAGTTTAAACAGACGATAGCCACATTCTGCCTCAGAGCTTAGACTGGAGCAGTGAGAGAGGGATCTCAAATAATGCTTTGCCATTTAGTTAGGAAACAAAACTCCAGCCATAACAGCTGGACTCCTAATAGTTAAGGGTTGGATTCACACAGGTATCTAGGTACCTAAATATCTTTGTGATTCCCACCCCAAATACTTATGACAGTGTATAGAGAATTAGGCCTGGTCTACACTTAAACATTAGATTGTCTTAGCTACATCGCTTAGGGCTGGTGTAATTAGGCCAACCTAAGCACTGGGTAATTAGGCCAAACTAGACACAGCTAGGTCAATTGACAGGTTGACCTAGTTACTGCCTCTCAGAGAGGTGGATTTACTACAGTGAGGGGGAAAAAAACCCCTTCTATGGCTGTACAGCGCTGTAGCTTTGCTGCTGTAGCAGCTGCAGTGTAGACATACGCTTAGACCCTGCTCCAAAGACCATTGCAGTCAATAGAGGTTTCTTCATTTAACTTCAGTGGAATTTGGATCAGAGTCTTATTCATCATGAGAGAGTAAGAGACAGATAGGCTACCTCTCCATTGCCCTGCACCTTGATCAGTTATTTACACCACTACTGTTTTGGTGTGGCATCATTTTATACCCTCTTTGCATGCGTATAAACGGCTGCACAAAGTTCCTAGCAGTGCTGCATTGGAACAAGAGAAGCTGCCGTTTTGTTGCTGTTGCATTGCAGAGAGAAGAAAGATCACGATGAGTTGACAGTTCTGTATGTATCCAGTACTGCCATCCCCAAACCAGGGCTGGTTCCAAGGTTTTGGCCGCCCCAAGCAGCCAAAAAAAAAAAAAAAGCTCCGAGCCGGAGTGAGGGACTGTCCGCCAAATTGTCGCCGAATAGCTGGATGTGCCGCTCCTCTCTGGAGTGGCCACCCCAAGAATCTGTTTGACAAGCTGGTGCCTGGAGCCAGCCCTGCCCCAAACATTAAAAAATCATGAGTCAGACCCTCCCAAAACCATGAGATTTAAAAAACAATACATTTGGGGCTCTTTTTATTTGCTGTCTGAGGCATTTAGGGTCACACTTTCAGGCTCTTTTCCACAACCATGAGGGCTAGAACCTTACTTTTTAATTAAATGAAAGCTGAATAACATGACTCCAGAAGGTAGGGCTTGAAGTAAAACACCAGATATCATGAGACTCTTCAATCCAGCTCATCAGTCCTCATTTACTCACACACTAGGAATGGGCCTGAATAAAAGCCTAAATCTGAAACTCTGTGGAACTTCACAACCAGATTTGAAGTTTACCAGACCAACGCCCCAGATCTGAACTTTGGGGAAGTTCAGATCCAGAACTCTGGGCCTTGGGCCCAGCTCTGCTGCGAATTGTATAGTATGACCCACCCACGGCAAAATTCTGTGTGGGGGTTAGGACCATTAGTTAAAACAAAACAATTTGCATTTCCTTTTCCTGTGACCAGAAGTACTCCCATCGCTTTGTATTTTGTCCTTAACTATCCTTATTTGATCAGCTATTAGCAATCTCAAGAGACTATAAGTGAATAAAGTCTTCAGCTGCTGAAATTCAGGTGAAACATTTTAGGTAGGGTGTATAACCTGTCTGAGCTGGTTAAAAGACTGTCGCCTGCTGTGGTTTCACAGACCGGTTAAATTCCTTCATTAATGAGGGAACAGTGTGAGGAGTCATCCCAGTACATGATTTCCACATCAGTCAAAGAAAAGGGTTTCTTAATTGTTTAGGTGAATGGAAACCACCTTTCAGTCCTAAGGTCAGGTAGACATAGGAATCTCAAATAGGCCGGCATTAAACACCAGGATGAATTATTCATTAGAAAGCACAACAGCCTAATGTGTGATAATTCAGCACCTACCTTCCATAGTGAATACTTGCAGTCTGGAATGTCCTATGGATTTTTTTTCACTTTCTGGGCATGATTCTTCCCTACCTTTTGTAACTCACCCTGCCTGGGTCATAAGAGGGATTTGAACCCAGGGCCTTTAGTGCTAAAAACACGAGAGCTTGCTGCCTGAGCTAAAGGATTAATTCCTTTAGCTTACAGATGTAGAAGACTCTTATTTGTTATGAGGACCAGCCACTAGAGAGCGACAAAGACACATTTTTCTGGTGTGCGTCACACTCCCACCCTGTGTAGTCATTTACCCTTGTGCAAAGATGATATAAAATTCTCCCATGACTTGCTCCGTACTCTGATATTATCCTTCCACACTTCCAGCATGAGACTTTCCAAGGCTTTTGCTTAGAACAGAAGACCTAGAGCAGAAACTTTTGGGTTCTGTTATTAGTTCTGTGGCTGTCTTGTTGTGACTTTAGCTCGTAACCTCTCTGTGCCTCAGCTTGCCTATTGGAAAAATGAGGATAACAAACATTACCTACCTTACCAGGTTATTGGGAGACTTCAGTAATTAACGGTTATAAAAAGCATTACGTTTCTCAGGTGACAATAAAATAGGAGATGCAAAGTCCTGATTCTGACCAGCATCAATGGGAGATGAGGCGCTCATTACCTGAAGGTTTGGGACTTAAGTCAGACTGGATTGGAACTTACTAGTCATAGTAGATCTGAAGATAATGTAGCCTGTTTTTGCTATAGAGTGCTGTTAATTGAGCAGTTTTGGTGAGATGAAAAGAACCTTTGAATATAGAGAAATTGGCAGAAGCACTTACTAATCAGTTACAAAACACAAACTCCTACATATATTTCCATTAAAAAAAAAAAATCAGCCAAAAGCCCTTATAAGTTCTGCCTCCTTTCTCTTAACTCTGAGGCTGGAACAGTTTGTAGGATGGCACATAACATAACACGCGGTGTCTTCTCTAAAGGAAGGTTGCAGAGTATCCAGCCAAGGGATCTTGTGGGTAGAGCATGTTGTGATTCTTTGGAATCATTTCGGCTATGTAACATACAAAACATTTCCAGTTCTTCCCTTTATTCTTTCTCTGGTAGTTTTGTGTCAACATTCTCTAGCACATTGCTCCAAGAATAGTTGTAGGAAGTTCCTTTGGCCCTTTTTGTTTGCTTCCTTCCCTATGCTCTGCTGCCTATGTGGTGCCAAGCCGTGCGAGAGATCACGGTAGTAAAGCCAGACATCTCCATAGAGAGTTCTGCCAGTGGCATGCATTGTAGATGGATTCAGTAAAGACATGCAGGGCCCCTCCTCTGGCTCTTTGTATCACATGCAGGACAGTTCTTACAAGGAGAACATTTTCTACTAGTCACAGGAGTTTTGCTGAAGTGCTGACTCTTAACCTATTACACAAGAGCGGGAACTAGATTCTTATAGACTCTCCCTTTCTGCTTCTGTTCCTCCTCCATAGTAGCTGCTTGGGAGTGGGAGTTGTGAGTAATCCTGTGGGTTCCAGGACAGTTTGCTCGTGATCAGCTAATACAATATTTAACATGACCGTCCAGTCTACACTGAGTGCTAAACTGTGGTGATCTTCATGCTAGTTTACATAGCTCCTCAAAGTCATGTTTTTATTCTGATTCCCCCTTAGAACTTTCCTTTGCTGTGATGCCTACAAAACATTGACAATGGTTGGGTCATCGGTGTACTGAGACCACGGCCTGCCATGCTGACCAATACTGTCTCTTAGATTGTAGACGGTGTCTTTTTCTTCTGTGTCTGTACAGTGCCAAGCACAATGGCCCATGTTTGGGACCCTAAGTGCTATGTTAATATAAAACAATAATAAATAATAATATTAATAAATGCATAACTGATTTTTTTTAGTGCATATAAGACCTGAGTCATTTCTTCCGGGACCAATTCTACAATTTGACTCCTTGATCAGCTCCAAAGAACTGTCATTTTTCAAGATCAGCCTATTGGAGTGCTGGAGTCTGGAGTCTCTTCTTTCCCTCAAATTTGGAGGTGCCCACCCCCTTTCTCCTGCCCAAATATGACTGGCCCTAGGCCAAGGACAGGCAATATTCTGTCCAGGACCAGTCAGAAGTTCGAGGTCTGATGTTTCATGACCCTGCAGAGCTAGAAATAGCAACTTGATACCAGTGGAAAGGGGAGATTCTCAACTCCCCAGGGGTACACACAGCACTCACTTCTAGTTCTGGAAGGTACCAAGATATTGGCCGTTATAGTCATCACAACATGTAGAAATAGCTTTTCAAGAGTTTTTACAATTTTCCTCCCCCTCTGATCCCTTTGCAGTTAGATTAGTGTGACCAAATTCTGAAGTCCTTAATCAAGCAAAACTCTCTTTTACAGTTAGAGGATCTGATTCTGCTCTCATTTCCACTAATGTAAATCATAAATAACTCCAATGAAGCCAAAGGATTTACACCAGAATAAAACACATGTGAGTGGAAGAACAATTTGGCCCATGGGAAGTAAGAGTTTGTTTAGACTGGGGATTTGCCCTGATTAGAATTGATTGACCAGCCATCAATGTAGCTGCTGCGGTGCATCCCGTAATGCAGTGGTTCTCAACCAGGGGTACCTGTACCCCTGGGGGTGCGCAGAGATCTTCCAGGGGGTACATCAACTCATCTTGACATTTGCTTAGTTTTACAACAGGCTACTGTGAAAGACCCAGACCAATGGGGTACAGGAGTCTGGTAGAAGGCAAATATACTGGTCATTGGATGAGTAGTTTTCTGTTCCCTGAGTGACCAGAGCAGGGGCTGCACTAGAGTAATCAGGAACCTGCTAGAACTAATTAAGGCAAGCAGGCTAATTAGAACACCTGGAGCCAATAAGAAGAAGCTGCTAGAATCAATTAAGGCAGGCTAATCAGGGCACCTGGGTTTTAAAAGGAGCTCACTTCAGTTTGTGGTGGGAGTGTGAGGAGCTGGGAGCAAGAGGTGCAAGGAGCTGAGAGTGAGGGGGTGTGCTGCTGGAGGACTGAGGAGCACAAGTGTTATCAGACACCAGGAGGAAGGTCCTGTGGTGAGAATAAGGAAGGTGTTTGGAGGAGGCCATGGGGAAGTAGCCCAGGGAGTTGTAGGTGTCATGCAGCTGTTACAGGAGGCACTATAGACAGCTGCAGTCCACAGGGCCCTGGGCTGGAACCCAGAGTAGAGGGTGGGCCCGGGTTCCCCCCAAACCTCCCAATTGACCTGGACTGTGGGTTCTTCCAGAGGGGAAGGTCTCTGGGCTGTTCCCCAACCCACAGGGTGAATCTCTGAGGCAAGAAAATCCGCCAATAAGCGCAGGACCCACCAAGATAGAGGAGGAACTTTGTCACACTACATAAAAATCACCAGTGAAGTCAGTACAAACTAAAATTTCATACGGACAATGACTTATTTATACTATTCTATAGACTATATCAGCGGTTCTCAAACTATGGGCAAGTTTGTTTTAATGGGGGCCCAGTGTTAGACTTGCTGGGGCTCAGGCCAGAAAGCCGAACCCTGAACCCCACCATACGGGGCTGAAGGCAAAGCCTGAGTTTTTAATGAGGTGAAACTTGGGGTACACAAGACACATTGGACTCCTGAAAGGGGTATAGTAGTCTGAAAAGGTGGAGAACCATTGCTTTAGTGTAGATCAGTGATTCTCAACCTGTGGCCTTTGGGCTGCATGTGGCCCAATTAACATACAGCTGCAGCTCATCTGTGTGCTAAAGACTGTCTGGCTCACATGGCAGGATCCAGGGTCCCAGCTTCCCGATGCGGCAGGCTCCAGGCTGCGCGGTTGCTAGGTGTAGCAGGGTCCAGGATCGGGGCTGCTGCCTGGCCCCAGGGTTGGGGCTGCCACCAGCCCCACACAGCAGGGGTCAGGGTCTGGGTCTGCTGCCCTGCCCCTCACAGTGGGGGTTGGGGTCCAGGGCTGCTGCCCAGCCCCACACAGCGGGGAATGGGGTTGGAGCTGCCACGCGGGGGGTTCTGGGGGTTGGGGGGGGCTGCCGCAGGGCCTCACACAGCTGGGTCAGGGCTGCCCTGTCACCCAGCCTCACATGGTGGGGTGGAGACTTCAAGGATGTTGCTGTTTGCAGGGGCGGAGATTGTAAGCAGAGATAATCTCCTCTGGTACAAGTAGTAGCGCTGCCCAGTGGCTGGTCCTCAATGGGTTGAATCAGGGCTAACTCTAGAGTCGATGAGGTCTGAGGCTTTACTGGTGGAGGGGATGCAAAAAACAAATCGTCCAATAATGTGTTCAGAGTGCTTAACGGTGGGGTGGTGGTGGGGTGAGAGAGTGGTATTTATTGGTATGAGAATGGGATGGGTATGTTGCTCATGAGAACAGCCAGATGAAACTTTTTGGATGAATAATTTATTTGACAAAAAATGCAGCTTTGGTTGACTTGAAACCATTCATGAATTTGACATGAATCGTTTTTGCCAGAGGAGGAAATGGGGGTAGTACTTTAGCCTTCAGCCCAGTGGTTAGGGCACTCAGCTGCAACATGGCAGAACGAGCTTCATGCCCCTGCTCTGAAATAGATCCAATACAGACTTGTTCGATTCACCAAAAAATTTCAGATTCGGTTAGACCTGAACCAAATTTTCTTTTCAATTTTTCTGGAAAAGCCACCAAAAAAAGCCAAAAAAAATAGCCCAGGTCTACTCACAAGGTCAGAGAATAACAGAAACCTAAGAAAGCCCAGATCTATCAGTCCATCTAGTTCCTATCCCTACGGTATGTTCAATTGGCTTTATGTACAGTTTGCCTGACTATGTCTAGTCTAGTTTTAAATGACTTAAGGTATGAAGCCTCCACTGCTTCCCTGAGGAGATTTTTCCACAGTCTAAACTATTACAATATTTTTCCTGCTATCCAGCCTATGTTTTCATTTCATCCCATTATTCTTAGCCTCACCCTCTTGAACCAACATAAACAATTCCCTTCACTTCTTGGTGTTTACACCTTTCAAAGGCCGAGACACATTTATATCCCTCCTAGTTGTCATCCAGCCAATCTCTACATATTTAGTGCTTTGACTCTTTCCAATATGTTCTTCTAGATTATATAAATAGGGGAGTGTGTCATATGTAAAACAAGCAGGGTCATTCTTCTGCTCTAGTTGGCACTGGTTAAAGTGGTTGGAACGCTGAATTCAGTTTTGGACACTGCTCTTGAAGGAAAGACATTTACAAATTGGAGAGAGCTCAGAGGACAGCAACAAAAAATGATAAAAGGCTTGGAAAATGAGACTGATGAGAGGCCGTTGAGAAAGATGGGCATGTTCAGTGTGCAGAAAGACTGGGGGCAGACATAATAGCTGTCTGTACATACATGAAGTGATCCGATAAAGAGAACAGGGACTGGTTATTCTCATTAGTCAGATAGGACAGAGGCAGTAGAAATTGATTTAAGCTGCACAAAAGAAAATGTGGGTTAAATATTAGGAGAACAGTTTCAGCTCCTAGTACTGTCAGGAAATGGAACAAGAAGTGGTAGAGTTACAGTTATTAGAGAGATTCCAGGCTAGACTCCACCTTTATTTGGGTGTCCCCCTCAGCCCAAATGCCATTATTTTATTAGGGCACTGCCCTTATACCCCATTGTACTAGACACATGGAAAGAAATAGCCCCTGCTTCAAAGTGCATATCATCTAAATAGACAAAGGGTGGGAAAAAATATAATGTTGGCTCTATTTGACAGCAGGGGAGCTGCGGCACAGAGATTAAGTGACTAGCTCAGGGACTCACAGGAAGTCTGTGAAAGAGCTGGGAAGTGAACCCAGCTGAGCTGGTCCCCAATCCAGTGCCTTAACCGTGAGGCTCACCAACTTCTAGTGATGCTGCTCTCTCCAAATGGCAGCCTCCTTGTGAATTAAACCACCAGGACCCTTATCCTGCTCCTCTGACATATTCTAGACTCCCATGAACTTCAGTAGGAATTTAGGATGTGCAAAGTAATGCAGGATCAGGGCCCAGGACGGACCTGTCATCTAGATGTAATTAACCATGCAATGTGTGGCTAGAGACTGAAAGGCTGCTGTGTTGGTTTAATAAGAATGCCCCATCACACAATGGCTGACAACTGGCTGCTTAAAAAACCAGCCCGCTATTAAATCAAAGGCTTTAGTGCAAGCCTGTCTGTTGCCCTCGAGTTATGTCAATGCCATATGCCTTTTGCCCACTGAGCAGCATTGGTGGCCCAGCAGAGCATATCTAGTCCCTCTGCTTGCTCTGCCATATTGACACTAGTCATTGAGGGACGTGGCTTTGCTCTGTGATCTCTGAGGGGACAAGGCCGTCCCCTTGAATTAAGAGCTGTATTTTTCATGGCTTGTAGTACAGTTATCATATTATAGGGCGTTACTGGCTGGTACTGAGTATTGAACTTGAAACTACATTGCATAATTCGCAAGTATTGCATTAGTACTAGTTGGCTAGACCACTACAGAAAGCCAAGATAATGCACCATCTGAAGAGGGCTTTAGCAATAAAATTGCAAAATTGTAAACTGGGTAGTGTCCATCCTGGGCGTTTTGTATGAATTATTGTCACTTGTTGGCCAGTATGTATTTATTCTGCTCAACTATCAATGGGGAAATGCAATTGCTCCTTCCCTCCCATCAGCCGTCACTCACTATGCAAACTTTACTTGGAGGACAAAGTTCATGGTCCAGAATTTGAGCTGCACTGACTGCAGCTCAGGATGGAAGGAAGCAAAAGTCTGCTCCCTACTATAAGTTAGAGGAGTCTGAATGTGGCTCTAATGCCCATTGCCCAAAGGATCAGTTGTAGTTGCCATAGCTAGTTAAAGTGCCCTTTCCCAGACACACTGGGGAACAAGAGGTTTGACACAGGGCCACTACATAAGCTCCATGCCATCCACTCATTGGGGTGGTTTAATGATGTTGAGGGGAGAGCTCTCTCCCATTGGCATAGAGTGGCTACATGAAGATCTTACAGCAGCACAGCTGTATCAGTACAGCTGTGCTGCTATAAGGTGTCTAGTGTAGACATAGCCTAAGTAATCAGACAGTTTCTCAATTGGACTTTAGAATTTGCAATTGGGGCAAATTACCAGGAACAAGTTTCTCATTAGGGGCAGGGGTTTTATGAACCTCTGATGCCTTCCTTTTGAGTTACTTAAACAGTGCACCAGTGCCACCATTGCTCTAGGAATTGGGTGCCGAGAAAATGAAATGGTCTTTTCCAGTATTTCACTGGAAAAGAATTTCTAGGCAAGTTGCCTAGCAGGCACACACTGTACTATATTCTTAGAAAGCAATAGATCTATTTATGACTGCTGTATCTGGTGGGAATTTACTGTATGAAAAAAACCAAAAAACCTTGGCAGGAGCTGATCTTTAGTGCTGACTTAGATTTAGCACTTCTAAGACTGACAAATTAATCCTAGCAACACTTCCGATTAACTCCTGTTTGCTGTACATGTGAATTCAGTAGGAATGCATTAAAATGAGAAAGGAAGCAGACTTATTCCTGAATACGGTTAGCGTTTCCCCCCAGACTGGAGGCTCAGTCAGGATTGTCATGTTCAGCACAAGCAAACGTATTCAAGCTCCCACCCACCCCTCGTAAGAGCTCAGAAGAGCTAACTGACATGGTGACTTATTTTTTCGTATTTTTGGCTCTTTTAAATAACCCTCAGTGGCACGAGCCCCATAATAAGCATCTGCTCCTGCTCAAGTCTTTTCCAAAGGCTTGTGAACATTAGTGAGTCATTTCATGGAGTCCAGCTCCAGTTTATTGCTTGGTTTAGGAATTAATGCAAAATGCAAGTCTAACAGCAATGACTATAAGGTTTAGGTTGTACCCATACTCGTGTGGGGACACCCAGAGGCCTTTCCTCTCCTTGTGACCTTGTATAGTGTTTGGGCACAATATTCTTCCTGCTGGTGCTTCCTCCATGAGTCTAGTGCCAGCAGCTGTGATAGAACCTGCAGACTGGATGGAGTGGGGCAGGGTGAGGTTCGGATCTTTGCTGTCCAATTGAGTGGAATTGCATAGATTCATAGACTCTAGGACTGGAAGGGACCTTGAGAGGTCATCGAGTCCAGTCCCCTGCCCTCATGGCAGGACCAAATACTGTCTACACCATCCCTGATAGACATTTATCCAACCTACTCTTAAATATCTCCAGAGATGGAAATTCCACAACCTCCCTAGGCAGTTTATTCCAATGTTTAACCACCCTGACAGTTAGGAACTTTTTCCTAATGTCCAACCTAAACCTCCCTTGCTGCAGTTTAAGCCCATTGCTTCTTGTTCTATCTTTAGAGGCTAAGATGGACAAGTTTTCTCCCACCTCCTTATGACACCCTTTTGGATACCTGAAAACTGCTATCATGTCCCCTCTCAGTCTTCTCTATTCCAAACTAAACAAACCCAATTCTTTCAGCCTTCCTTCATAGGTCATGTTCTCTAGACCTTTAATCATTCTTGTTGCTCTTCTCTGGACCCTCTCCAATTTCTCCACATCTTTCTAGAAATGCGGTGCCCAGAACTGGACACAATACTCCAGCTGAGGCCTAATCAGCGCAGAGTAGAGCGGAAGAATGTCTTCTCGTGTCTTGCTCACAACACACCTGTTAATGCATCCCAGAATCACGTTTGCTTTTTTTGCAACAGCATCACACTGTTGACTCATATTTAGCTTGTGGTCCACTATAACCCCTAGATCCCTTTCTGCCATACTCCTTCCTAGACAGTCTCTTCCCATTCTGTATGTGTGAAACGGATTGTTCCTTCCTAAGTGGAGCACTTTGCATTTGTCTTTATTAAACTTCATCCTGTTTACCTCAGACCATTTCTCCAATTTGTCCAGATCATTTTGAATTTTGATCCTATCCTCCAAAGCAGTTGCAATCCCTCCCAGTTTGGTATCATCTGCAAACTTAATAAGTGCAAGGCTCTGTTTCAAAGGTATTAGAGATAGAGTCACACTCTGCTGCAGAATTCTGGGAGACTTTGTCCTGGAGTTTCTGCTAGAGTGGGAACTCCTTACCTTCTGGCAATGGGGCCATTGCTTAAAGGCACAGTTTGGCCCTAAATAGTCTCCCGTTCAAAAGATAAAACAGATTAATGGGGTTTAAGACCAGAAGGGATCATTAGATCATCTAGTCTGACCTCCTCCATAGAAGTTCATCATGACTAAAGCATATCTTCCAGAAGATGATTTGAAGACTTCAAGAGATGGCAAATCCACTGCTTCCCTTGTTATGGGAAAAGATGATCCATGTACAACTTCCAGGTGGCTCTCAGAGGATTTAGCCACATGACTGTCCTTGACAATCAGGAATCACAGACACATTCCCATGGAAAATGGTAGAGGCTAAATAGTTATTAGTGAGGAGAAATGAGAATGACACGAATTATGTTGTGCTTATATTGTAAGCTCTTTGGGGCAGGTGGACGATCATTTACTGTGTTTGTACAGTGCCTAGCACAGTGGCTCTCAAACTTTTGTACTGGTGACCCCTTTCACACAGCAAGCCTCTGAGTGCGACCCCCCCCATGAATTAAAAACACTTTTAAATGTATTTAACACCATTATAAATACTGGAGGCAAAGCAGGGTCGAGGTGGAGGTTGACAGCTCGCGACCGCCCATGTAATAACCTCACGACCCCCTGAGGGGTCCCAACCCCCAGTTTGAGAACCCCTGGCCTAGCACAACAAGGGCCTTACCTGGCTGTGAACTTTAGGCACTACTGCAATATAAATGTTAAATAACAATAATACTGTGTATTGGGTGAGACGGAACAAGTCCACAACGTCTACATTCAGAAGAGTCCGGATAAAACATATGCCTCTTGCACTGCATCTGAAGAGTCACCAAAGCTACGTTGTGGAAAAGTGCAAGTGGGATACAAGGAAGGAAGTGTCTTGGAAATACTGGAGTTAGATAGAAATGTGTTCTGCAGCCGAGGGCATTCTACTGAAACTCTTCCAGAGGGAAATCGACAGACAGCAAAAATATTCCAGCCAATAACTGCAACTTTGATAAAACAGGTGAGAAGGGAAATGTCTTCAACCCTAATGGCTCTTACTGAAAAAGGTGACTTCACACTGCCCGGTATGCCTGGTAGAGGCTTCACTGAATCCTCACCATCCTTCTTCCTTCAGCATACCTCTAACCGCTCAACTTTCCAGTGCTAACAATCACACAGCATTCTGTGTGCTTTAGATCAGACTGTGCATGCCAGGGCCCCAGACTATAAGTTGTACATGGGAGATACCTGTTATTTGTTTGGCGTGCCCCATTCTAGTCTAAAGTGCTAGGAATAATGATGAATTCTATGGATAATAATCACGTTTAGCCCTATTACATAGCACACTTCACTGGCTGATAAGCATTTCTGGAAAGTAACCGTGTTGTCCTATGTGTTTGCACAGCGTCTAGCATAGTGGGCGGGGGGAGGGCTGTTCTTGATTGGAGCTTTACATGCTACTGCAACATAAATATTGACTAACAACAGTAAGTTTTCAAATCTGTGTACTGCCGGTAGTGCTATATGGATCAGAAACCTGGACCTTCTTATAGGCAGACTTTGAGCAGCTAGAGGAATTCCATATATGCTGTCAGCACCAAATCCCGAGCGTTAAGTGGTTTAACTTTGCGCGAAATGTCACAATCTCGCAAAGATCTGACCTTCCTTCAGTTGCAGATTTTATTCAAACACGATGTTGCACGCTCTTCAACCATGTCACCAGGATGGACAAAAACACCCAGCACTCTGTGCTCTCAAACTCTATGTTGACATGTGAGGGGGGGCATGCCTTGGGACTGCCCCAGAGATTCATGGATTCACAGGATTGAACCAGATCCGGGAACTTCACTACACGATGCCTGGTGTGATGCCATTATCTGTGGTCACTCTGGCTGGTGTAATGGTCCTTAGTAGACTATGAATATTTGATCATGATTGCCTGGTTTATGAGAATTACTGAGCACCCACAACTCCACCCAAATTAATGGGAGCTGGGGGTGCTCACACTTATGAAAAGCAGGTCCTAATTCTCTCAAGTGGGCAACTCAAAATGGAAGCTCCCAAAATTATTGGATGCTTGACAATTTGGGCCTAAGTGACTTTCCCAAGGTCGCACAGGAGGTCTGTGGCAGAGCCAGGAAATAGAATTCACATCTCCTGAGCCTTAGCCCATTGCCTTATTCTTGAGTTCACAGTTGTAAGACACACACATTTTGGGCTTAGAAATAAATAAGAAGCAACACATAACCAGCCTCTCACAGCAGGAGAAGAGAAAGTGAGAGCAGATATGTAGCAACTTAGAAAATAAAATAAAAATCATTGTAGATTCCAGTTCTGTAGCTCTTACCATTAGTTTTTATAAACATGAGATGTATTCCACTTCTAATATCTTTTAATACTTTTTGTCCCATTTGAGCCAATTAGAAGCAGTCTGTTATTTTTCATAATCAGAGTTTGGAAGGATTTTCTATTTTAAATATAAAGGGATATGTAATTACTGGTAGCTTGTGGGGTATTTCATAGTTTTCTTTTAAAAATATGATTCTTAAGCTGCATGTTCCCAGCAGAGTAGCACAGAGTTCATCTAGACAATGCCCACCATTATCTGCTGTCCTGTGCAATGGAAGAACAGAATACAAGCTTCTGATGGTGTCTTGCTCATGCCCTGATGTTCAGGATACAACTCTCAGGTTTTTACCTTTCCTTGATGTTCATAAGGGCTTATTCTGATCTCTCACTAAATAAACTGTGTTTTAATGTAACAGACATCAGCTTGGTGAATACCAGGAATTGAACTGATCTGCAAGTACATGTTTCTATAGCTTGAGCTAAAGAGCTGAGTTCTGTAATGGGATGGCCGTAACAGCCTCTGTTCTCCATGGATTGGATTTACGAGGGGACAAGTACCATTGACCAGTGGGTGACTTTACTTCTGGCTTTCATTGGTGCAGGTGAGATTGAAATCAAACCCCTTGTGTTTTATGAGTGTGAAGGGTGAGAGAAGTACACACTATATGATCTTTCACAAGATTCTCCTCTTCATAATGGAGAGTTAAAGATTCCCTCCATCAATCTTGCGTTCCACTTCTTAGCGCTTAAAACAAAGACAAGATTCCATGAACCCTGCCTTGCTGGAAACTCTGGCTGGACAAAGAGTGTCTATGCAAATCTGGCTCCGTAAGCTTCGTGCCAGCTGTGATTTCACTTCTCATTGGAGAAGAGAGCTGCACTATTTTTAGTAGGGGAATCCAAAGGAACTTGAGAACTTGCTGAGGAAGATCCTGCTACTGGGGAAAAAATTAGAATAACTTTCCCTCCTTGGAATAAATGGCAAAACAAGAGCTCTGAGAAGCGCACCTGCTCAGTTCCAGGGTCTCAAAGGGTCAGTTTATCCCAAGTGAGTGTAGAGGTGAAACACGTTCCAGATCTTCTGTCATTCACTTTCTGCTCTACTGCCACATAATGATATGCCAAAGGCATGGACGATTACAGGCGTGTTTGTTACTGTTTTGAGGCTGGGAGTTAGAACACCGGTCAGGTTGCCTTTCCCAGGATGCCTCACTGCAGCCTAATTTGGAAATCAGATTTATCGTGATAAACACAATCAATGGCTTCATTTACTCTGGGATTCAAGCTGCTTGGGTGGAACATCTTAAGTCTTGATGTAAAATCTAAGTATTCAGGTAGCGAGAGAGACCATTTCCTCCCTGCTGCTTCAGAGCCTGCTAAACCTCCGTTTTCACAGTAGTTCCAATTTCAGAGCTGAGCACCTGTTGTCAGTAACTATGGGGGAAGGCGTCAGATTTGATGCCAGCATAAAGCTCAGCTGCAGGGAAAGAAGGAACTGGGATGAGGTCTTTAAAAACAAAACATGTTAAGGGAGTTTGCATGGAAGACAATGTTTCTAGTGTTTAGAGCAGTGGATTGGTAGTCTGGACTCCTGGGTTCCATTCCTTTCCCTCTGATTCACTGTACGGCCTTGGGCCAGCTACCTCACCTTCTTGTGTCTCCATTTACTCATCCATAAAACAGGTTTAATGAATACTACTTACTTACCTCACTGGAGCAGTGTGAGGCTTAATTAGTTATGTTTGTAAAGCTCTTTGAGATGAAAGATGCTAAGCATCAAGGGTTATTATCACCTGCGGGAGATGAGGGGGTTAATGAAGATCTTACTCAGGAATTCATGCTTTTCAAACAATCAAGATATGTGCTCGAGGACTCGTCATAATGAGAGCCCAGTCCTATGAGGTGTTGTGAGCACCTCCTGTGAAACAATCAGCTCTCTCAACTCCCACTGGGAGATTCTTGCAGGAATCCAGCTTTATAGAAGTAAATTTTAGATTTGAAATGTAATATCATAAGCAATGTGCATGAGAGACGAAAAAGACAAAGGAACCTTGCTGGTACTTAGAAATCTCTGATGGGGGGGAAAAAAAATCGCCACCTTCCTGTTTTAATTTTGCTATCTTTTAAAAAGAAGATGAAATATATTTTAACTATTTTACCTACTTTGGCAATTAAGATTGTAATCTAGATGATTACCAGAGCTTGTAATGAAATTACATCCCCCATTAAAAGCGTAATCCTATGTTGCAGCTAAGAATGGTTCACGTCTGTTTAGTATGCTATCTGGCTGTCCAGAAAGCAGCAAAATGCATTAAACACATAAGAAAAAGGTCTTGTAGACACAGAATCCCAGTCTGAGTTTCAATGATGTGAGCTGGTACAGAATTTGTAATTCTTTTCTCACTAATTGCTCTAAACAGAGCCCTTCGAAAATAGTTCCCATGATTCTCAGTTGTTCCATAGGGCTCCCCTTTGGAAATAACATAATAAAATAAAATATTGGAATGGCACATTTCTAAGAGTTTGCAGATGATTTAGTGAATTCCAATAAAAAAGATTGATCTGTAAAATGTGCTAAAGGTTTTAGATTATTTACATATTGGTTCTAGATATCTAATTTCTTGTTGTTTTTTAATAACAGGTTCTGGAGAGTAAAGAGGGAGTGAAAAATAAAGGGTAAAAATACTCCATCACTACTGTACTCTGCAGGTTTCTGAAGGATTCATTTTGCTACTACAGTTCTGTTCTTGCTCCAACGTTTTTTCAATATATTTATGAATGATCTGTCCCCAATAAGTTCAAGGCCATTCAAGTATATAGATGACACCTGACTAGCTTTAAGAGACAGAGACTTCAAAAATATTGAGGATAGCCTGAACCAAGATATTAGAGAGACAAGGCGGGTGAGGTAATATTTTTATTGGGCCATCTTCTGTTGCTGAAAGAGACAAGCTTTCGAGCTGCACATCTATCTTCTTCAGGTCAAGATATGGCAGCCATAATTGGGTATTGCAAGAAGTGGAGACTTAGGCCCCGTGTGTCTGTGATGGAGTGTACTTACCCCACTCTGGCCCCACAAGGGTTAATTGTGTATTGCAGGCTGAGGAAGCCACACCCCTTCACCTCTTCCAGGCATGCTCAGCCTGGAGGCAAGATATAAAAGGAAGCAGCCCAGGTCAGTCTGGGCAGGCTGCTGAAGGAAGAGGACGCAGACTGCAGGCTCTCTCCAGGGAGCTGCTAAAGGCCCAGAGCCACGGCACACAGAGACCCATATGGATTCCAGGTTGCCTGATGAACCCAGAGAGGAGGCCATGCCGTCAGGAGCTACACCATCCAAGGACCCCAGAGACCCATGGGAACCATGGACCATTGCTGGCGAAGACAGGGTAGGAGGCAGCCCAGGGGACTTAGACTTTTCTCTGGTGGGTGAACTGGGGAACCAGTGAGCGTGTTTTGGGAGGATCCCTGCTGACTTGGTGGCGTGTAACCTCGCTACTTCCAGGGTCTTGGGCTGGGGCTTGGAGGAGCAGGGAGGTCCTGAGTCCCCCTACCCTGGGCACCACACCCCCCGAGTGGTGCCCCACTTCCCCAGCAGGTCAATAGGCCACACAGTCCCACAGAAGGGTGTGATTTTTATTGACTCTGGCCATTAGGCCACAGTGCCCTGATTCTAAGAACTGCTTTATTGACTCTATTAAGTATCAGAGGGGTAGCCGTGTTACTCTGGATCTGTAAAAAGCAACAAAGAGTCCTGTGGCGCCTTATAGACTAATGGACGTATTGGAGCATGAGCTTTCGTGGGTGAATACCCACTTCGTCATCTTATGCTCCAATACGTCTGTTAGCCTATAAGGTGCCACAGGGCTCTTTGTTGCTTTTTATTGACTCTGGTCATTGGGCCATGCTGCCTGAGCAGAAGGGCCGATTATTGACTCTGGCCATTGGGCCACACTGCCCTGTATGGAAGGGTGACTTTATTGACTCCAGCCACTAGGCTGTATTACCATGTTTAACAGTAAGGGTCATTAGCATAGGACCTAACCAGCTGTGGTACAGCCTCTAACCTGTCTTTTGACCACACATGACCTGACACCCTGTGATGGGGTGTACCTACCCCGTGACAGTGTCAAACACAACGTTCTCATGCTTCCATCTCAATCATGCCAATGCTTCACAAGAACTCAATATGTTCTTGATTGGAGAATAACTGGCACATGATCCAAAGCCAGTATATGGAGGAATAACTCTAGCTTGTACACTTAGATACGAGGAACGTCTCTCCAGCGTAGCTCAGAAGACTGAGAGTAGAAAATGACCTCTTAAATAAGCGTGTATGCTTAACTTGGGGAACTACCGTGCAAACAAAGCTCAGCTCTGCACTGGACCTCTGCTACTCAGTTGATGAATGCTGTGCTTCTGCGTGGTTAAATTCTTCCCACACAAAACGAATTGATGAACAGTTGACTCAAATGATGAGAATAATAACGGACTAGGAGCTCAACAATCATTGAGTGGCTACCAGTCCTCTCTTATAGCCTGTCTCCTAACATCAGGCATTATATTGCAGCAAAGAACCTCTTTGACAAAATCCAGGACTACTTTGGACTATATTACCAACGCACTCCACGGCAGATGCTGCCGCATTGTATCCAGCAGAATGGGAACAAGCGTTTCCCTCTGTAGGAAACTCCTTTATCATCACTCAGCCTGATGAGAGACTTCCTGGCTTCGAGCTTCTGCACTGTTTCGGGTGCAAGGTCAGCTATTTCAGATGTGGGGTGCTGAGGTGTGCAGCAAATGACCATCCCTTTCAAGAACAGTCCTTGGTGTCGTTGCGGGGCAGTTGTGGATACTGCACATCTACTGAAAGGCTGCTCCTCTCATGCTGGTTGTGACGAACTAGGACTGTTCTTAATGTGGTCTTTGAATGCTGAGTGGGGAGGTTGGCTGGGATGGTTTGCATTGGGGGATGGGAGACTGGCCTTGAGGGAAGATACCTGAGCATGTAACGTGAGAACCCAGGAGGGGGCTGGGGCCAGGTGACACCTCTGCCCAGGAAACTGGACAAAGGCTGGGGGAGGAGCCGGGGGAGGCTGGGTGAGAGACACTGGAGGGAGGGGGAGTTTCAGGAGCTGGCTGGTAATGAAGGGAGCCCAGATGGGGCTCTGCCCCCCCCCCAGTGGGCTGTTGTGCCCCTGCGACCCCAAGATGGACCTAACTGAAGGGGTCCTATTGTCTGTTCCTGCAAGACCTGTCTTGGACTGTGTTCCTGTCGTCTAAATAAACCTTCTGCTTTACTGGCTGGCTGAGAGTCATGGTGAATCGCAGGAAGCCGGGGGTGCAGGGCCTTGTGTCACCCCACACTCCATGACACTGGTTTGTCAGGAGGACTTCCCAGACTCTACGCTGCTGATCCCGAATATAACTGGTCTACACTGGTGGGGGGGGGGAATGGATCTAAGATACGTCGACTTCAGCTACGCTATTCTCGTAGCTAAAGTTGCGTATCTTAGATCGAATTAAAATTACTTCTCATCCTCACGGCGCGGGATCGATGGCCCCAGCTCCCCCATTGACTTTGCTTCCACCTCTCGCCGAGCTGGAGATCAGCAGTCGACGGAAGAGTGATCGGGGATCACACGTAGCCTGAGTGACTAAAACATCTATGATGTTTACGTAAGCCCTTTGGACACTTTCAATATTTTCTTTTTGACTTTTCTGTTTTCCTACTTTCTGTTTTGCTTTTGAACGTTTTCCCATCTTTATTGTACCCTCTTGCGCATTCGCAAAATAATACTGCTGCTACAAGGAAAAGACTTTGCATAACTCTGTCTCTTGCCCTGGGTGTTCGTTGTGCTGTACAGTAACAGTGACTAAAGAGTGAGTAGAGGAGTGAGTGACAGTAGCATTGAGAAAGGCACATGAGAAGAGAAATAACCTTACAACAACGCAGGCTTAACTGTCTTCTCTATCTTTACTTTATGTATCAAACCATGCCATTTCTTGCAGCCCTTAGTGTAAATACACTGTGTGTGTGTGTGTGTGTGTGTGTGTGTGTGTGTGTGTGTGTGTGTGTGNGTGTGTGTGTGTGTGTGTGTGTGTGTGTGTGTGTGTGTGTGTGTGTGTGTGTGGTTTGACATATCCTTAAAGCACACTGCTTCTCTCAAATCGGCCATTGTTAACTCACCTGGAGGTGCGGCTACACACCTAATTAAAGAGACCTATACACTTCTATGATAACTTTCTCCTGGCCATTGAAGACAGTTTGTATTTGTCTTGGCTTTGTCAGTCCAGTTACACTGCAAGCCTGGATCATGTTTCCCCTCTGTTGTTGAAAGTGTTAAGCACATTCTTAGTCCTTATAAGCATTTTCAAACTTAAACATACAGTTAGACACCCAAAACTGGATTTAGGTACCAAAATAACTGAGTCTGATTTTTTATTACTAAGCACCTTCAGTTGGAGGTGATCAGCTCCTTTGAAAGTTGGGCCACTTTTATTTAGTGTTTAAATTCAGGTGTCTAATATGTGGGCCATATGTATAATAGGGTTCAGCATGAGTTGTTTGATTAAAAAAGGGAAATTTTTCCACTTCATATTCCTGGGACACCCACAGATAGGGCCTGATTGTTTATCATTCTAGTCAATAGGAGGAACAGGATCAGATTCAAAGTGTACAAAGCAGGCCACCTGTTTTTGTGCTGGTTGTTTCAATTCCCACTTACTCCAACACTTAAAGATAATTTTAAAGAAAATCACAATTATCTTTAGGTCTCAATGAGACTATAAAACAAGCTGAATTTGAAAAAAATTCAGGCCATGTCCCATTGGCTTCAACTGTAATTGTGAGTTCTCAGCAACTCTGAAAATCAAGACCAAGATGTCTCAAGTTGGGCCCCCAAAGTGAGTGGGCACGCCGGGACATTTAGTGAATTGCCCATGGTCAGTCAGGGATTAAGTAGAGTTGCTGGCGGTGGACACCAGGAATCCTTACTCCCTCTGGCCTGCTTTAACCATTGTAGACATGCCCTTATTTACTCCTTTTTTTATAATGCAGTATAGCTTGTGTTCTCAGCCTTGGAGACAATGTATAGGTCCAGTACTCATACACAGTGGGGGTTCACAATCTTTAAGGTATTCTTCACAACACCCCTATGAGATAGGGAAGTGTTGTCATTCCCATTTTACAGATGAGATCCAGAAGCCCAAATCCTCAAGGGCACCTAACTCCCACTGAAAACAAAGGGGGGCTAGGTACTTAAATACTTTCAAGGATCTGGGCTGGAGAGACTAAGTAACTTGCTCAAGTTCGTACTAGAAGTCTGTGGCAGAGCATGGAAATGAATCAGGTCTCCTGGTCCAGGCTCGTGCCCAAGCCACTAGACCATCCTCCTTCCCTATGCCAAGTCTCTCAGGGCTGTCTAAATTGCACCAGGGTCTGGAGCAGCCTTTGATTGGGAGGGTGCAAATTTGGTTTACAGCCACCCCTTCTCCTCCTGGACTGCGAATTCTGGGCTCTGCCTCTTCGTGTACGTTTACACAGCCCATGGCAGTGAGCTCCCAGCCCAGGGGTGACAGACTGCAGTTTGTGGGGCCCACGCTAGTGCTTTAAAAATAGCTGTGTAGACAGCGCTTCGACGTTACGGCTCGGGCCCTAAAGCCTAGGGAGGGGGGGGTTTCAGAGCCCGAGCTCCACCCGAGCTGCAATACAGCTATTTTTAGAGCGCTAGCGTGAGCCCCACAAGCCCAAGTCTGCACAAGTGCTGGGACCAGAGGTGCTGGGGGTGCTGCCTCACCCCATGGCTTGAAGTGGCTTCTGTTATATGCAGAGTTTACAATTTGGGTCAATGGTCCTCAGCACCTCACCCGCACTATAAAAATTGTTCCAGTGCCCCTGTAAGTCTGTCAACCCAGGCTGGGAGTCTCGCTGCCCCGGCCTGCGCAGATGTACCTGTAGAGGTGTGACACAGAAATCTGAACCCTGAGAATCTTACCACGGGCTTCAGGGAGAGCAGTTTCAGGCACTCTGCCTGTGATCTCCTTTGTACTACAGGGATCGTTGCTTCACTTCAGCAGTGATTAACAGCAAGGGACAGCGCCGAAGCCAGGAACTGCCCAAGCAAAAGTAATACTCCCTCTTGGGGCTTTTTTTAAAGAATTGTGAAGTTCTCACTAAAACTGGGAATAACTGTGTCTAAATCAATTCTATCTTCTTGTCATCCTGGGCAATCCCTCACCTACATAACTGAGCTTTGGGGATATTGCTTAGTGAAGCTTTTATGAAGTCAGAATAAATGAACATACATGATCTGGGGAAAAAACCCTATTAACTGCACATACAAATCATTCTTTTAACCAGTCTATACTTCCTGGAGTGGTCTTCATTCTCAGTGAGAGGGGAGAGATCCATAGTGATATACACAGGGTGACCATATGTCCTGATTTTATAGGGACAGTCCCGATTTTGGGGTCTTTTTCTTATATAGGCTCCTATTACCCCTCACCCCCTGTCCTGATTTTTCACAGTTGCTGTTTGGTCACCCTAGTTATACAATATTTTAATATTGACACTCAACTGTATATTCAACAGATTTATTCATTAGAGGTCAGCTTACCATTGTATTTGCTTCTCTGGCAACTCTCCTTATGCTCTGGGAGTCTGATTCTGATCTCATCTAGGCCAGGTTTTACCTTGAATGGAGTTACTCCTAATTTACGCTGGTATACTCGAGAGGAGCATCAGAAGTTTATTCTTTTAGCTGATTCCTTTAGCAGGTATTTATTTAAGGGGGTTCCTAGTCTTTTGATAGATGTTTGGTTGGGTGCATGCAGGCTCGGCTGTAGTCCACGAAAGCTTATGCTCTAATAAATTTGTTAGTCTCTAAGGTGCCACAAGTACTCCTGTTCTTCTTTTAGGCTCGATTCTGTTCATCATTCTCTAATGCTTATATTTTTAGACATTAACTTTATTGTATTGCTTTGCAAAGTCATTAACAACTTTCATATTGAAATTCTGAGTTTCAAACACAAAGCTGATTAGCGCTTGGCAAAGAGGACATTAAGGAAAATATTCGAAAATAATTAAGTATGGTGATCTATTTATCCCCTAGATCTTCTCTCTGGCTGTATAGACACTTCAAGTTTCACTCCCGTGTATCTAAAAAATCATCAGAAATACAGTGTTTTTCATAATGTTGGTGAAATCAAACCAACAGCTTGGGAGACACTTCCGCTAGCCACAGCACCACCACATTCTTCATGCTACTGTACCAATGTGCTTCTGCCCTCCAGTTAATGAACCATTTCTAGTCTTTACCACTCTTATGGGTATAAGTCTGAAGATCCAGGGTTTCAGTGTCACTGCTTGTGGAGTAAAGATACCACTCAGCATGAATGATGTTGGCAGAATCAAGCTCTAATAAATTAACCCTCCAGTGAGCTAAGCAAATATCATCCTCGTTTTAGATCTTTTTAAACCCTCTGTAAGCTCTGTATCTTCACGTTACCTATCATCTCTTTTACTGAACACCAACCACCCTGATTTCTGCTCCTGTGCTCTAGCAACAAGATAGCAGCAAAAATAAGGTCTTACATAGTCAGACTGAAATACTTGGTCTATCCGTAGATGCAGGCAGGAGTGAGCTGGCTAGATGCTTTTAGAACACTTGGATCATGATGTAATCAAATCTGTTTGTCAGCTGGTCTCATTTTTCTCTTGCTGCTTGTAACAAGAGACAGGCATCTCATTCGGAGCTGGAGAGAGCTCTAGGAAGCCAGCTTGCAAAGTGTATTGTAGCAATAGAAAACGTATGAAGTCTCAATCAGAGAGACCTTTTAAATGAACTTTAGGGCTAGACACAGGGCTAATGCTGTGGCACAGAGGTGGGTCATAATGCCTCTGGATTCAGTACAACATAAAATCACATAGGAACGCAGCAATTGCCCTATTGTGGATCAGGTACATGCCATAGTCCATAAATACTGGTATCCTGTTTCTGACTGGCTGGCACCAAATGCTTCAGAGAAAGGTGCAAGGTTCTGCACATAGGCGCCGACTTCTGCTGACGCCGGTGGGTGCTTGACCCTCCCTGCCCCACCCTGACTCCACCCCTGCCCCGCCCCCTCCTGCCCCCCCATTCCAATCCCTTCCCCAAAGTCCCTGCCCCAAGTCCGCCCCCTCCCAGCCCCTATTCCAACCCCTTCCCCAAATCCCTGCACTGGCCCTGCCTCTTCCTTGCCTCCTCCCCTGAGCGCGCCACGTTCCCGCTCCTCCCCCTCCCTCCCTGAGCTTGTTACACCGCGAAACAGCTGTTTTGCGGCGGCAAGCACTGGGAGGAGAAGCAGGGAGGCTGCGCGCTCAGGGGAGGAGGCGGAGGTGAGGTGAGGTGAACTGGAGTAGGGGGGCGGGGCGAGGAGCTTGGCTGCCGGTGGATGCAGAGCACCCACCAATTTTTCCCCGTGGGTGCTCCAGCCCCGGAGCACCCACAGAATCAGTGCCTATGGTTTTGCAGTGGGCAGTTGTGGGGAAATCTGCCCTCTGTAAGAAGTCTCATCCTGATCTCATACAGTTAGAGATTGGCTTACGCCCAGGAGCGTGGAGGTTTGAGCTCCCTTTCAAAATGTTTTCAGCATTAATTACTGTAACTCTAGATATTCCTGACCTGTATTCTGTTGTGTGGTTTTTGTGTGTGTCTCTTTCCTCTGGAAGCCTCAAATATGACTGTGGCTGGAGATGGAACATTGGATGGACTGGGCCAGCGTTCTGAGGTGGCACTGAGAAGTCTCTTTCTCAGATGCTTGGCTGGCTGGTTTTTACTCATATGCTCAGGGTTTAACTGATTGCAGTATGTGGAGTCTAGAAGGAATTTTCCCTTCAGGTCAGATTGGCAGGGACCTTGGGGATTTTTTGCCTTCCTCTGCAGCATGGATCATGGGTCATTGTTAGGATCATCTGGGTATATCTCACTTCATCAAGTCCCAGCCACTGCAGGGGCCTCAGGCATTGGTGCATCTCAATCTCTCCTGTTCTCTACTGATGGCATGCACAGTTTAGTCTCTTGACTTTGGTCTAATTCTGGTTGTTGGGCTTGAAGTAGGGGTGGCTGGGTGGATGTTTAGTGACCTGTGATGTATAGGAGATCAGACCAGATGATTTGGTGATCCCTTCTGGCCTTCAATTCTATGACCCTGTGATTCTTGTTATCCAATAAATATTTAAACCTTCTGTGACAGGGTGCGACTCACCAGTGCAGTACCTCCTGGCAGTTGTCATGGAGATTAGCTCTGTTAGTCAGTTTGCCTTCTTCTGGTGGTGTCTCGCCCACTGTCATCTCTGCTACTGGACCCGTGTTGCTCCAAGGACTGCAGCTTCCTCTTCAGGACACAGCCCTGCAACTCTGCCGCACTCTTTGCTGCCCCCTTCCAGGGGACAGTATCAGTCTCTCAGTCCAGCCACTTCCTCAGTGGCGAGTGGGGGTGGAGGGGTCCTGGACCTGCCCACTACTCTGGGTCCCGGTCCAGGGACCCTGTAGATGGCAGCCATGTGCTGCGTCCTCGCCAACCCATCAGTCTACTTCCCTGGGCCACTTCCCTCAACCCCAGCAACATCTCTGCCCTTATCTCAGGGCCTCAGCATGCCAGCCTTAACAGTCAGCCAGGAGCTTGCTCTTGCTCCCCTGATCTTGCCTAGCACTGCTCTGTCCAAGATGCTAACTTTTGTCCTCATGCAAGGCAGCCAGACCTCCCTCCTCAAGTTCCAGGGAGCAACTGAGGCTGCTCTGCTCTGCAGCCCTTCTTATATGGGCCATCCTGGCCCTGATTGACTGCTCCTTGCAGGCCCTCTCTAATTGGCTGCCTTCTGCACAGCCTCCCTAGGGCTCTATTAACCCCTTATGGGTCAGTGTGGGGCAGACACCCCATCACATCCCCTTTAGATATTGCTGAGTTCTTGGCCTCAACAATATCATGTGCCAATGAGTTCCAGTCTAATTATGGTATAAGAAAGTATTTCCTTCTATCAGTTTTGGATTTTCAGCCTTTAATTTTCATTGCGCTTCCCCTTGTTCTTGGGTTATGAGACGAAGAAAACTGAAACTCCTGATTTACCTTCTCTAGATCATTCATTCTCATAAACTCATAGACATTAAGGCCAAAAGGGACAATGATAATCTATTCTGACCTCCTGCATGTCAGAAGCCACAGAACCTTACCCCCCTACTCTTGTAATAGGCCCATAGCTTCTGGCTCAGTTATTGAAATGCTCAAATATTGATTTAAAGACTTCAAGTTACAGAGAACCCACCATTTATTCTAGTTCAAACCAGCAAGTTACCTGTAATGCATTCTGAAGAGGAAGATGGAAAAACCCCTAGTGTCTCTGCCAATATGACCTGAGGGAAAATTCCCTCCCAACCCAAATATGGTGATCAGCTAGACTCTGAGTATGTGAGTGAGACCCACCAGCCAGACACCTGGGAAAGAATTCTCTGTAGGAACTTAGAGCTCTCCCCATCTAGTGTCCCATCTCCAGCCATTGGAGATATTTGCTAATAGCAGTGGCGGATGGGCTATATGCCATTGTAAGCAACCTCGTCATATCCTCCATAAGAGTTCCTGCTTAGTCTTAAAACAAGTTAGGGTTTTTGCCCCCATTACTCCTCTTGGAAGGCTGTTCCAGAACTGAAACCTTTGTCTAATTTCAAGCCTAAACTTGTTGATGGCCAGTTTATATCCATTTGTTCTTGTGCCAACACTGGTCCTTAACTATCGTATCTCCCCTCAGCCTTTGTTTCATTAGGCTAAACAAGCCAAGCTCCTTAAATCTTCTCTCATAATGTAGGTTCCTCATTCCATTAACCACCCTAGTAGCCCTTCTCTGAACTTGTTCCAGTTTGAATTAATCTTTCTTAAATGTGAGAGACCAGAATTGCACACAGTATTTCAGGTGAGGTCTCACCAGTGTCTTGTACGATGGCAATAACACTTCCCTGTCTCTACTAGAAGTACTTCACCTGATGCATCCTAGAACTGCATTAGACTTTTTCAGGGCTGCATCACACTGGCAGCTCATAGTCATCCTGTGATTGACCAATATACCCAGATCTTTCTCCTAATCTGTTGTTTACATCTGATACATCCCAGCTTATAGCAAAAATTCTTGTTGTTAGTCTCTAAGTGCATGACCTTGCACTTTTCACTATTAAATTTCTATTACTCCAGTTTTCAAGGTCATCCATATCTTTTTGTATGATATTCTGGTCCTCCTCTGCATTGGCAATACCTCCTAACTTTGTGTCATTTGCAAATGTTATTAGAACACCCCCACTTTTTGTGCCACGATTGCTAATAAAAATGTTAAATAACATTGGTCACAAGACCAATCCCTGAGGAACTCCACTAGTAACCTCCCTACAGCCTGACAGTTCAACAAGTCATGCTGAATAGTGTAGTCTCCCCTTTAACCAGTTCCTTACCCACTTTTCAATTCTTATATTAATCCCCATGTTCTTTGGTTTACTTAATAAGTTCCCATGTGGAACTGTATCAAATGTTTTCCTGAAATCCAGGTAAATTAGATGTACTTCATTTCCTTTGTCTAGAAAATCTGTTTTCTTCTCAAAGAAAGAGATCAGATTGGTCTGGTACAATCTAAGTTTATTAAAAACCTGTTGTATTTTATCCTAATTATCATGTACATATCTTTCAAAGTTTGTTCTAAGACCTTGCATATAATGGAGATCAAACTACAGTTTCCTGGATCACTTTTCCCCCTCTTTCTGAAATATAGGTACTGTATTTGCAGTTCTCCAGTTGTAGGATGTGTCCTTCAAGTTTATGGAGTCATTAAAAATCCTTGCTATTTGGCTTGCAATTCCATGTGCCAGTTCCTTTAATATTCTTGTCTGAAATTATTGGGGTCCCCACTTTGATCCCATTAACCTGTTTGAGTTTGGCTTCCACCTTGCATGTGGTAATTTTTACATCCATACCCTTGTTCACAATAGCCACACTGCTACTGCCCCCAAGCTCCTCATTACCCTTATTAAAAACTAAGGCAAAGTATTTGCTTAGATTTTGGGCCATACCTAGATTATCATTAATCTCCACCCCTTCTTCAGTGTTTAGCAGGCCCACTTCTTTCCTTGTTTTCTTTTTATTTATATGACTAAAGAAGCTTTTACTATTGGTTTTAATTTCCTTTGCAAGGTCCAGCTCTGCTTGTCTGTTTTGGAAGTTCTCACTTTTTGCCTATATTTTATGACTTCTAGGAGTCACTTTCCTTGCCGATCCATCCCTTCTTCCATTTCTTGTAGACTTTCTTTTTTCTCTTAATAATCTGTTTGAGATGCTTGTTTATCCAGTTTGGTCTGCAACACTTCCCTATGCCATTTCCCCCCCTTGCTTGGGATGCAGGCTCCAGGTAGTTTCTGCAACTTTTAGAACCCTGCAAGGTGTATGAGGATTTTCCCCTCTAATGTGCATTATTTTGCATATGGGCCCATTGTTTCCTATCAAAAAAATTGTTCCAGGATGCTTAAATGCCATGGCAACAGGGACTATGGGCCTGATTTTCAGAAAAGTTGGACACCCACAGCTCCAGTAAGGGTCAATGGGGGCAGCAAATACTCAGCACTATATCATATAGATGAGTCACCAGTGCATAGCTTAACTGCTACACATCCATGCTTCTAGAACAGAAGTCTTTTTCTTTGCAGCTTTCATGACGCACTGCTATGTGCAAACAGTCAGAGACTGGGATGGTGGAAATGCCTGAATCCCTTAAAGAGGTGATAGGCCGCAGATTTATTACTATGGGCATTTTATATTTTAAAGTCCACAGTGATGTGTTGAAAAGGCATGTGTGTTGGATTGTCAAAAGACATCTGAACCATATAAATGACTCCAAGCCCAGGATCTGAACACAACCAGAAAAGTTCAAATTCAGACCTGGATCAGAACTTTGTGCCTGGACCATCTTTGAATAGCAAGTAGCTGGTTGGAGGTACGAATCCTGTTAGACTGAAAGGACAAAGAT